>NC_051157.2:100975361-101119971 GCF_013339745.2 Dermacentor silvarum
CCACGGCTCGACCCGCGGACGTAGGAAAGGTGTGGACATTAAATCGCGGAGCTTGCTGCTGGTGGCGATGGCAATACCTAGCGATGTGTCCAAGCAGACCACAGTGGTAGCAAGTGCGGGAGTCGCGACTTGTCCCCGGGGGGGAACGGGCGGGCTGGTTGGTTGTAAACGGGAGAAGGAGTCCGAGTAGTAAATGTTAGGGGTGGAAATGGCCTACGTTCCTGATTTCCGAGAGAG
The DNA here is from genome assembly GCF_013339745.2 of Dermacentor silvarum. Lineage (NCBI taxonomy): Eukaryota > Metazoa > Arthropoda > Arachnida > Ixodida > Ixodidae > Dermacentor > Dermacentor silvarum. Next base: position 100,975,599 of record NC_051157.2, read on the forward strand.
CGCATGCTCCTGCTTTCAAACCGCTTCGTGCAGGTCACACGCGGTTCCGGATAACTCTGGCGAGACCAAGATTCCTGTGGTGCATGAGGGCGCTGATCAAAGGCGCATTGATGACACTCATTAGCTGGGTTGGCAACTCGAAGCAGAGCAAGCTCTTCTTTGAGTACTTGCCATATTGCCGAAGAGATGTTGTCATGAGAAGGGACTGTCAAATTTGCAATGTTGATGACATTGTCCAAGTGCCCAAGTTTTGGTGAAATCTTCCGCATTTTAGGGGTTTCAAAAATTAAATTATGGGGTTTTACGTGCCAAAACCACGATCTGATTATGAGGCCCGCCGTAGTGGGAGACTCCGGAAATTTGGACCACCTGGGGTTCTTTAACGTGCTCCTAAATTGCGAATGTTTTCGCATTTCGCCCCCATCGAAATGCGGCCGCCTTTCGATGGGGCCGAAATGTGAAATCAAACGTCTGACAGTGCTGCCTTATGTCGGAAGGGGTTCTGAGGTCTTTTTTCTTTATCAGAAAATTGTAAACATCGTCCGTGATTCCCTTCAGTAGATGCCCCACTTTATCTTCATCAGACATTGTCGCACTCACTATTCCGCATAATTTCAAAACAGCCTCAATGTAAGGTGTGAATGCCTCGCCAGGTAATTGAGCCCTGCCGGAAAGCGACTGCTCAGCTGTCTTCTTTTTAGACATGGAGTCACCAAAGCACTTCTTGAATTCGTCGACGAAATTGTCCCAGGTTGTCAACACGCTGTCATGGTTATCAAACCAGAGCAGTGCGGTCGCGGCGAAAAAAAAAATACCACGTTATAGAGCTGCTTCGTACTAATCCAGCGACTGTGGCGACTCACCCTTTGGTAGTGCTTCAACCAGTTATCCACGTCTTCATCCGGCTTCCCCGAAAAGGTGCTTGGATGTCACTGCGGTGTCCCGTAGCCAGCCTGGCCTGTGCGATGGTCTTGGGGCTCACCGCCGATTGTGCCTTCTCCAAGATCTTCCATGTGAGCTGCCTGTGGTGGCAATCCAGCCAAGCGTCTGCTCCGTCGCGAAGTCGGTGGAGCTGCGTGGTCGTCCAGGCCGATGTACCCAGCGTCTCCACCAAATTGTTACTAAGGTGTGGGTTTATTTACAGGTGATAATAGATGAAAGCACATGAAGGGAGCAGCCGAAGGCGAAGACCAGTCCGGTATGATCAACAGCCAAGTTCAGGCGCACGCTTCACGCACCTCTTTGTCTGCTTCTAACCTCCGTGCGTTGCCGCTACAATATCATGACCAGTTAAACAGTTACAGACCATTCCTTTGCCAGAATTATACCTTCTAAGTATGACAACAGCGCACTTTTATGTATTTCGGAAGCGTATATTCTTCATTATTTTGAATGCAATTATCTGTTCATATTTTAGTTAGCTCCGATTAGCTCTGTAGCAAGCTTTTCGCACTCTCATGTCCTTCTTCTCCTGTCGTTATTATTCGCTCACCAATAAAAGTAGCATAATGACCTCTTTCATGTCAAAATTGTTGGTGTCTCACTATATCACGGAAGGGTAAGAATGTACTAAATGTTAGAGAATTACCTTGGAGTGGTAGTTATAACAAGACTTTTGGTAAACGCATCCTGGTCGTTCAATTAGGCGTAAACCCAGCAAATTCGAGTTTAGACTACTGTCTGGATAATGAAAAAGAAGCTAGACGGATCAAAAATATATAGAATCGACTTTTTGAAGATACAGCCAAAGAAAAATTTAGAAATTCACGTGTGTAGTAGCACAGCTTTCTGTCAAATCTTTATTTCGGCCCTGTGCATCTCCGAGAATGCACTACATGTGTTTATATCTAGAGGATACTTTGCATCGCTGCATGAATGCGCCTAAGATCCCGGGTAATTACGCTATAATTTTATTTCATTTGAAATTGCGAAGATTCCGCGAACGAAATGAGTAGGAACTTCGCCACTGATGGGCACTTTGGACCGCCGGCTAAAGTTCGGGCTGCAAACGGCAACAATTTTTGGTCCTAAAGTTATTTCCCCGTCATTAGCGTGTGCTTGGGAAATCACTCTAAGCTGCCAATTTGGTTTAATTTCTCAAGTTTGTCAACGTGACTCAACAGTAACGTGCAGGTGAATCTCTTTTAGTTGCCACCGTGAAATTCACGCTGTTTTGGCAAACTCAATTTGCGTGCAGGACAATTCTTGCGTGCCGGACAATAAATTACAAGATGTATCCGCAAGTCCAATTCTCGCTTTATGGAAGTGTTCACACCATTTCAATTTTTTGTTGGTTTGTATTCGTGCTTGGCGCACGCTGGTCTGTTCCTTTCATCGCGAACAAATTATTTTAGACGGACAGGAACAGCCTTGAGCCGACGCTAAATAATAATGATAGGTCAAGCGTATGTATACAAAAACTATCTGAAAAAAAACAGCTAAATAATTGTTTCTAGGAAAAAGAGTTAGGGAGGCTTGATAACGAGAAAATTATCTCTTATGTCTTGTTACTGACATTGAGTAGCGGAAAATAGGGCAGATCAGCCACATCGTACATGGGAACGTAAAATACACTAAAGAAGAGAGAGAGAGAGAGAAAGGCAAAGGAAAGACAGGGAGGTCAACCAGATAATAAAAGACCGAGAGATACGCGGTGGTGTGGTGCTCCAAACGAAAAGCTGCCACACACGCATGCGCGTGGTACAGGCGGCCCTTGTACCAAGAAGCAAGAATGCACAAGTCGTGTAATAGAAACATTCAGCATACCTTGCAGTCCATGTTGTTTACACTAACCAGCTTCACGTTCTTTTCTCCCGGAAGAAAGAATACATTACCATTACATGCACTAACTGCACATTGGTGTGTATGCATGCTTTGTTATTCCCGAGATTTTAAATTTAATTTTTTTAGTTTTTCTTCCCTGTCGGGGTGGATCTTGACGCGTGTATATGATTTCTCGTTCAAAACGAGCATTCATTTGTGTGTGAGACTGTGGGCTGTCATCTACGTTGTCGGCGTGATTTTTTCGCGTGCTTTATATTTTTTGTGGAGGAAATCTAACGCGCTCAAATTGCTACAATTCTGCACATAGTACCACACGCACAATTACAGAGCGCTTGACGTCTCCAACATGAAATGGTTTTACAGGCCAATACAAAGTACTTGCCCCTAACATAACCTAAATATTATACACTTGAAACGAAACTGCTCAGCCAAGCTAGAACTGTAGTCTCTGTACAATTGAAATTAGGAGTTCTAGCGAACTGTACACACCCACAACACGAAAAACTTGAAAAAAGATCGCACTAGAAAGATAGCTCATTCTTTGCAGACCACAACAAAATATATCGACGCTGCCAACGTTTTCAGTACTGACGCTCATGTTCACAGATATGACCTTGAAACATCGAGCATACGGCATGGAAAACCGTGCGGGCCACCGTTGATATCTGAAAACGCTAAAAAAAAATGCTCCCAAGACAGAAAAAAAGTAAAGCGACAATAAAAAGAAACAGACAGACAGTAAAGGACACGCGCGGTGATAAACGAAGGCACCTTTTCATTGCTGGCTATAGTAAAAAATGGTGGAAGAAAAATTCCAGTTTACAGCTTCTCTCTTTAATTTGAACGTTCTTCTTGCCACCAGCGAATGCTTTCAACGTTCCACAAGTGCGCTATACTAGCTTCACCTAACTTTATGTCCCACTTGAGTGTTTCTAAGTGCTCTTAAACTGCTCTCGAAATGGTCTGAGCTCATTTCGGTGGCCCGGCAGAAAACGGTGTGAGTTTTACGGCACTCCTAAACTCTTGTCCTTGCGCATTGGAAAACGCCATAAAAAACAAAGCTCAATGCTTCAAAGCATTTCCAAAAACGCTGTCAATGCTGGGAGCGGCCCCCGTTTAGTCTCATAAATTGAATTCGTTGTTTTGGATTCCTTTCTTTCTTTCCCGGCGGTGGTAGCCTCGCAGCAGTATATCGCGCCGTTGCCCTTTGAAACGAAGCTTTCTTGGCGAACCGGACTTTCTTGACCGTGGGTACTGCTGGGTTCCTTGTGAAGTAGCTCCCACGCAGGACCGCACAGCCATCTTTACTACCCTTACAAATGGTTGCCTGGCTTCTAGTCTAGTTTCGAACTGAATTGGTCAGTGATAATGCAAATGATACCCAAATATCCTCATCGTAACAAATATACGTATTCAAGAGCACAATCCTTTATTCCTTTAAATAACCAAGCCACTTTATTTCTACCTTCGTATGATTTAGATTTTGGTGCATCTGCTTTGTCGGTCTTTGGCCGAGTAAAGAGCACATCACTATTGGACTATCTCCGGGATAGGTCTCCTGAACTCTGCGTACTAACCCTGGATACAGGGTTAGCACGCTATATGTAAGTGGGACAGTGCATGAGGCCTTATAACGTAAAATAATTGCATACTGATTTTATGCCGATCTACGGACATCATATTTACGTGACCGCCGACGCATGCATCGGGTGGGGACCCGCAGCGTTGTTTAAACAGCCCAGTAAAACGCTTTACACCTTCATAGGCGGTCACGTTTATTTGCTTTCACAGCGAATAGCGTTGCCTGCACTGACATGTTCTTTTTATTCAATTGGCTTGTCAGCCAATTGAATAGCCACTTGACAAGTCAATTGAATTGAAACCCTCTCTACAGAGGCGGGGGGCGATTTCGATGAGGGCAAGGTAGCGCAGTGAAAGTAGATAGCTGGAGGAGGAGGGTTATGCCGGCGTCGGCGATTGGTCCGCTTCCCCTTGCCCATAGCTTAGAATGGCTTGTCAAAAATCGCGGCAGCATGCAACGGCGTGTTAACAATGCTGCTAAAACGGGTACTCAGCGAAAAAGAGTTGTTAGAGTGACGTCGTATACGTGGGAAAATAGCCTGACAACGCTATACTGTGACACAAAAGAAAATTATCCCCAACAAAAATATATATTCGCGCTGGCATCTAAGGGTAGCCAGTGCCGGAGTGATCGGCGTGAAGCCTTCTTCTGTTCCTTTCAGAACAGGGCCACTCTGCGGCTATTCCAAAGCATACACTCAGTTTTATGCGCCATAATATTGTATCTTTAGTGAGCATGCGTCTCTTCGGCTTCGTGAGTACTCGCGGTATAGCGGCGTCGCATGACATACAGGCAAAGGGGGTTCAGCCCGACCAAATGTTTACTAATTGCGGAGGGCTAATGATGAAAAATACGTTAAACTGAAATCATTTATTAATGCGAAAGAATTACATGTCCTATTGCGCGAAATTTCGTCGTAGTCGGCGTGATCGCAGCATGGTGCGAAAAATGGCCGATGACGCAAGCACGTCATAAAATGCTCAGAAATTGACGTCACACTTCTCAGGGAGGTTCGTGTAAACAAAGGAAATTAACGGTTTGAAAAGAAAATTTAGTGCATTTAAGTCTGCGTGGGAATTGAACCCGGGCCACTGGAGTGCGAGATGAGCATGCTTCCCCAAGGCCGAGATGGCTCCACGGTTCTGGCACGGCCGCTGGATAAAAAAACTTGTCGCAGTTTCACCTGAAAGGCGAAGCATCAATTGCGATAGCAAATTTGTAGAGAGCTATACGGAGTAATGATATTAGCTTTATCAGCTGTATAAACTTGGACATGCAGCAGCACCGGCAACACGCAGAACTGTTGTCGACGCCGTCGGCGTTTTGCCCGCGTTCGCTCAAAATGCGTGCGGCGTTGGTGACTGTTGCCGGAGCCTCTGATATAAATAGGCACTTGGTGCCGCAGCTAAACCCCTCCCTCCCCCACGGCCTCTCGCGCGTCGGAAGAAGGCGCGTTTGCTCTACATATATGGTGATTGTAAAGGAGGAAAGAGACGCCTACTTCTGCAGCCCTTAAGGGAGCACGGCGCAGAACGCGCGTTTGTTCTCCGCCGTGCGTTCACTCCCCGTGAAAGCGCGCGCCCCTCGCGCCCTTTCACTCGCACATACAGCGTTCGGCGCGCGGCGATGATTTCATCTTCATTGACGTCATACGGAACCTCACGGCGACGGCGACGGCGACGCCGACGGCAGAAATCTGCTTTTGAGTGTCCATATAATTGCTATCGCAATAAAAAAGGTGCGGCCTGCCGCGTGCATCGAAAATGGTGTGATCCGCCACGGCGCCACACGCCGGGGTCTGTTTTCTGGCATCGACATAGCAAATGCGTCAGCAACGCGCTTAGAATGCCGTCGCGCGTGCAAGTCGAAGCGTTCCATCTCCCTCAGCTAGCGCCGTTCTGCACAGCCAAGCTGCCGACAATGCAACTACGGCCGTCACGTTCGCTCCCATAGCAGCACGCCCGACGCGGCAGGCCGCACCTTTTTTATTGCGATAGCAAGTATATGGACACTCCAAAGCAGATTTCTGCCGTCGGCGTCGCCGTCGTCGTCACCCTGACGTTCCGTATGACATCAACGGTGATGAAATCGTTGCCGCGCTCGGGCCGCTGTATGTGCGATTGAAAGGGCGCGAGGGACGCGCGCTTTCACGAGGAGCGAACGCACGTCGGAGAGCAAACGCGCGTTCTGCGCCGTGATGATGATGATAAGTGGTTCTTGAGGGAAAGGGAAAGGTTGGCGCTATCTTCTGCAGCCCTTGAGGGAGCACGGCTCAGCGCCGAATCCCTGAAGGGCTGCAGAATTAAGCGTCTCTTTCCTCCTTTCCATATATAGAGAGAAAACGCAACCTTTTCCGTCGTGCGAAAGGCTATGGGGGGACGGGAGGGAGGGAGGAGGGGCGACGTTTAGCTGCGGCACCAAATACGCATTTGTATAAAAACGCCGCGCGCGTTCGATGCGAGCGCAGGCAAAACGCCGATCGCGTCGACAACAGTTCTGCGCGTTGCTGGTGCTGCTGCATGTCCAAGTTTATACAGCTGATAAAACTAGTATCCTTACTCTGTATAGCTCTCTACTAATTTGCTATCGCAATTGCTGCATCGCCTTTCGGGTGAAACTGCGACAATTTTTTTTTTATCCAGTGGCCGTGGTTCTGGTTTGGCATAGGTGTGCCTAGTGCGTGCGTGATTGCACACGTCACGTCGCAACCATGTGGATGACTAAAGTTGTGGCCAAGTGCGTGCGTCATTGGGCACGTGATGGCACCACCAATAGTCAGGAGGTGCAGAACGTCAAGAGTGTAAACAGTGAGTGCGTTCATGACGTTCGGAGATCTACAAAATGTATATTGCTTTCGCATTTCCAGTAGTAAGCCGTTTTATGTGTCTCTGCTGAATTTTTTTCGTTCCTTCGAATTAAACATCCATATTTAGCGTCTAAACGTAATGTCACACGGAGGCTTTCGCAGTTTTGGTAATGTCGCGTGACAAACAGGTGAAGTGAGTGGGCCCAAATTTTTTTATTGCGATAGCAATTATATGGACACTCCAAAGCAGATTTCTGCCGTCGGCGTCGCCGTCGCCGTCGCCGTGAGGTTCCGTATGACGTCAATGGAGATGAAATCGTCGCCGCGCGCCGCCGAACGCTGTATGTGCGAGTGAAAGGGCGCGAGGGACGCGCGCTTTCATGGGGAGTGAACGCACGGCAGAGAACAAACGCGCGTTCTGTGCCGTGCTCCCTTAAGGGTCGCCGACCGCCCGTGCACGTCTCTCTGTTGGTCGCCCAGCCATGGTGACGACTTCACCCTATCTCCTTTCTCTCCCACTTTCCCCTCCCTGTTGGCGCTGAGCCGTGCTCCCTCAAGGGCTGCAGAAGATAGCGTCAACCTTTCCCTTTCCACACGAACCACTTACTACTACTCCCTTAAGGGCTGCAGAAGTAGGCGTCTCTTTCCTCCTTTACAATCACCATATATGTAGAGCAAACGCGCCTTGGCGCTGAGCCGTGCTCCCTCAAGGGCTGCAGAAGATAGCGCCAACCTTTCCCTTTCCCTCACGAACCACTTATCATCATCATCATCATCATCATCATCATCGCGCCTTCTTCTGACGCACGAACGGCCCAGGGGGGGGGGGGTGGAGGAGGGAAGGGAGGCGACGTTAAGCTGCGGCACCAAGTGCCTATTTATATCAGAGGCTCCGGCAGCAGTCACCAACACCGCACGCATTTTGTGCGAACGCGCGCAAAACGCCGACGGCGTCGACAACAGTTCTGCGTGTTGCCGGTACTGATGCATGTCCAAGTTTATACAGCTGATAAAGCTACTATCATTACTCCGTATAGCTCCCTACACATTTGCTATCGCAATTGATGCTCCGCCTTTCAGGTGAAACTGCGACAACTTTTTTTACTAAATCAGGAGGACTATTGACAAAAATGAAACAGATTCGAATAGCTTTACGTTATAGCGCCCCTGGAGGCAGTAGGTGGCCTGGTTACGTGGGTCACGTGGTGGGGCTCTCCGCGTCTTGCCATATTTGGCAGGCAACAACCCTCTACGGCCCAAAACGCTGTGCATAATATAATCAGCTGTATGTCATTTATTTAACCACTTCACGAAAGTCTCACTTCTAAAATTCCAACATGTGGTTTGAATGTGACGTTTTATTGCGATAGCAATTATATGGACACTCCAAGCTGGTTTCTGCCATTGCCGTCGCCGTCAGGATCCGTATGAAGTGCAACGGCAATGAAATCGTCGCCGCGCCCATATCCTGTATGTGCGAGTGAAAGCGTATGAGGCACGCGCACTTTCACGGGGAGCAAACGCACGGCGGAGAGCAAACGCGTCTTCTTCCGTCGCGCGATAGGTCGTGGGTGGACGGGAGGGAGAGGAGGCGACGTTTAGCTGCGGCATCAAATGCGTATTTATATAAAAAAGTTGTCGCAGTTTCACCTGAAAGGCGAAGCATCAATTGCGATAGCAAATTTGAAGAGAGCTATACGGAGTAATGATAGCAGCTTTATCAGCTGTATAAACTTGGACATGCAGCAGCACCGGCAACACGCAGAACTGTTGTCGACGCCGTCGGCGTTTTGCCCGCGTTCGCTCAAAATGCGTGCGGCGTTGGTGACTGTTGCCGGAGCCTCTGATATAAATGAGCACTGGGTGCCGCAGCTAAACATCGCCTCTCATCCCTCCCCCCCTCCCCCCTCCCCCACAGCCTGTCGCGCGTCGGAAGAAGGCACGTTTGCTCTACATATATGGTGATTGTAGAGGAGGAAAGAGACGCCTACTTCTGCAGCCCTTAACGCGCAGAACAGCGCAGAACTGCGCGTTTGTTCTCCGCCGTGCGTTCACTCCCCGTGAAGGCGCGCGTCCCTCGCGCCCTTTCACTCGCACATACAGCGTTCGGCCCGCGGCGACGCTGAGCCGTGCTCCCTCAAGGGCTGCAGAAGATAGCGCCAACCTTTCCCTTTCCCTCAAGAACCACTTATCACTTATCATCCGCGGCGACGATTTCATCTCCATTGACGTCATAGGGAACCTCACGGCGACGGCGACGGCGACGCCGACGGCAGAAATCTGCTTTTGAGTGTCCATATAATTGCTATCGCAATAAAACGTTGCGAGGCGAGAAGGTGGTAAAGACTTCCGGCGCTGCTCGACGAGTGTCCCGTTCTGATCTCGTCGAAAACCTCCGAGCCGCCGCCAGAGGCACCGGCAACAGACACCAACGCCGCGCGCGTTCGGTGCGAACGCGGGCAAAACACCGATGGCATCGACAACAGTTCTGCGCGTTGCTGCTGCTGCTGCATGTCCAAGTTTATACAGCTGATAAAACTACTATCGTCACTCCGTATAGCACTCTACTACTTTGCTATCGCAATTGATGCTTCGCCTTTCGGGTGAAACTGCGACATTTTTTTTAAGGTCGTAATAATTTACATCGCTTGTTTATCTTTTCCACAACATCTGCATTATAGACTACCTTTTATGTGACTATAGGCGTGTTCATTTTTATTGCTCTTTATCTTTTAATTTTTTGGTCCCGGAGTCTCTCTTCGTGTTCCGCGGGTAGTAAGGCTCTTGCGTACACTGGTTGTAAGCTCGGTACTTCGTAGCGCACCTTGCCCTTCAAATGACTCCTCTCGTTTTCCCCTTCATTGCAACTGTTAAAATAGTCGTCGTCTTAAAATATTTTCTGAATAGGATGGATGATATGGTTGAGTACAGAATGCGAAAAACCTGAAGACAGCCGCTACAGGTGGTACAAACTGTACATGCTTTACAGACAAGTTTTATCCGTCGCGTTGTTTATAGCAAGGGTTTAGGATTAGCTATGCGACGCTGTAACGAAGCACGCCGCCGGTAGGCGCACTGACGAGCAGCGAATGTCCTCCATCTGCATCTCTAATACGCTCGCACATGCATCGCTAGGCATTGGAGACGAGACGCCAAGGAGTTGGCTAACCGAACGGATTGCCTTCCGATGTTTTTTTTTGTGTCTTTTTTTCCCTTGCTTTTGCAACCTGCACACCTGTAATCAATAACCTGCTTAATACTGCTCGCTCAAACGCTTTTTTCGCCAGGCTGCACTGATGAAGTATGTATAAACGCTTTCCCCCGTCCTAACGTCGCCCTCTTAATGTGCCTCTTCTTTGCCAGCTCACTCATAATCTGACAATTTCCAGCGAGCAGTAAAGAACTCGACCGGAAAATTCGCAGGCTCCGATATTTTTGTTTTGTTTCATTTCTTTGCGTTAGTGCGCGTGCCGAAGCAACGTAGACGAGGTTGCAAAATCATGGCTCTGAAAGGAGCTGACTTATCATTTTCTTGTACGAGATGGTAACTGGTCTCGAAAGCTATATTTTTTTTCTGAAACCATGGTCGCCAGACAAGACTGCAGGAACATCGCAGCATTTGGGGGGGCATAAGGTTTACCTGCTTTGGCATTAAACTGGCCTTTTCTAAAATATAGACAAACCGGTAATAATGAATTGATCGAGAAAATATGGCAGCCTGCAAGAATAAAAAATCGTGCTCAATTCTGACGGCGTTTACCTAGTTTATTGAGAAAAAAACTGTCAGCCCTTCCACTGCGGTGGAGATGGAAGACCAGCGAAGCTGTAGTATGGTGGGAATTATGTATTTCCAATTTTGACTATTAAGATGTGATGCTCTATTTGGTTATTTCATCTATTAATGAATGAGAAATATATATATGATCCGATGGTTTTAGTTTATTTAGTGACCACAGGGACATTGGCCTTATGGTCGCTACGGTACACCGCTATAGGGTGTTTGGAAAATGTTAGCACAGTCTTCATAAACACGTCACCAAAGCCGCGCGCGTTCGGTGCGAACGCGGTCGAAATGCCGCCGCCGTCGACAACAGTTCTGTGCGTTGCTGGTGCTGCTACATTTCCAAGTTTATACAGCTCCTCAGAATTTTAACAGTGACAGCCCATAAACAAATGTCACGAAACAAAACACCAGCCGCACATGCATTTTCTGTTAAATCTTCTCAGACTGAAATATTAAAAGTGCGAAACACAACGCCCGGTCACAAGATACGCATTTGGTGCCGCAGCTAAACGTCACCTCCCCTGCCTCCCTCCCGTCCCCCCCCCTCCCCACGGCTTTTCGCGCGACGGAAGAAGTCGCGTTTGCTCTCCGCCTGCGTTCGCTCCCCGTGAAAGCGCACTTTCACTCGCACATACAGCATACGGCCAATGAGAGTTTTTTTCTACACGCGGCCACGACCATCGGAGACTTCCTTCCGGAGAGTCCTTAACAGCTTCGCTGTAAAAAATACCGGCTTAATTTTTACAGCTAGCACTGCATAACCAATGCGTATACTCAGTAAGACTGGGTAAATTTATTTAAATCAACAGAGCTGCTCTATCGAACTAATATTTCAACAAATTTTCTTGCAGCATATCTTCCGACAATGAATGTGGTCACGCTGATACCTTTTAAATGTCGCAGTAAATATGATCGATATTTATATACGTTATCCTGTACGAGTGCAAAACATTTCTACATCACTGTTTTCAGTATTATTCGAAATGTAAAAAACAAGAAAATGTTTGGCTTTTAATATAGAGAGAATTGCGAAATATTCAAATCCAGATAATGTCGGAACAAAACTCTCTACTTAATAAAAAAATAATGCTTTCGATACTGTCATAGGCCTCAAACAATGAATTGTGGTGGTCACAATCAACACTTCCTCCAAATGCTGCGCACCTACATCACTCTGGCGGGAGTAACCCGTGACGCAGTGTAGTTACAAGAAAACGTTGGTGACGTTATGTCATATTGCGAGCATAATTTTACATTAGGTACTGTGCATCAACGCACGTTAAGTAAAAATTTTCGGTGTTTGCACGTGTGCTGCTAAACGGCCGTTCCATTACCTGTTGAATTTGATGACTTGCATATGACAAATGGTTTAGCTCCGTTAGTGTGACAACAAGGAAAGTTGAGCTATTTTCTTCCGTTACTAATCACCTCGCGGTGAATGTTGAATTTGGGAGATTGGATTCTGACCGCCGTGACGTCATGTGTGTTGAACAGATATCATAGCAATCTTATTTTCTAACACTTGCATGGGAAGGGTAAAAGTGTAGACTTGCATCAGCTCAACCTTTGCTTTTCTGGGTCTCTCAATGAGGCCAGCACCTGTTCGAACAAAAATATATACAGCTTCGCCCGTAAGACGATGCAGTGACGCGACACCTCACCAGATATAGTACGCAGTTAGCCTTAAATTGTTTTGTGCGGTGTTTATTGGAGTAAACATTCACAGGTGTGGCCGAGGAATATCCTGTCGAGAACAAAGAAAAAATGTGCAGATCACACGAACTGTGGGAATAGACGTTATGCTAAGCATTTTGCAGGCAGCGGCCTATTGAGCATTGTTTGGGGTTCCTCAAAGCGTTACAATGTTGACCAATGTGTTTGCGCAAATAAAATATTTGTGTGTGTAACGCGAGTACAGCGCACTAGAACTAACGCTAGTGTGTGAGTGTACGATAGCAGCAAGATGACGACGATAGTAACGACGATTGCATGATTTTTACGAATAGTCGAATTGATGCAAGCGAACGATATCGAGGTGCGAAATTGGTTAGAAACACAGAAACTAAATGCTCACTGACGGAAGCATTTAGTATCACTTAGAAGACAAAAACAGGTCACATGGCGGCCGAGTGGTGTGGTGCTCGCCATGGCCGAGGGTTGATGACGCTGCCATATTGGAGTTCGCTGCAGCCTTGTAGTACTCGGGCACTGTGTTTACCGGGAAAGAGCACGCCTCAATATTTTATTAAGCGGCCTAGAAAGAGTGTGAAAGTTCTTTTCGAGCTTTGGTAGGAGCGAGGAAGTGGCGCCTTACGGTGCGGCCCTCGAAAATCAGCGCTCGTTCGAAATGTGCTTTTCAGTCACTGTTTGAACGTACGCAATCACCGCCTGATGTTCTGCTGACGAGATGCCGGGATTTTCTCACGCCCGCTACCTCACTCCGGCACAGATGGCAGGCGAGAATCGGGGACTAGTGTCGGAGTAGGAAGCTGAAATAACGATGCAGCGACCACCACGGCATCACGAACACGAGCTTATCCTCATCAGTCTAAGTTAGTAGACAACTTGGTCCACTTGGTCGGCATAAGTTCTTGTCATGGTAATGCCATGGTAATGCCATGCCGTCATGGCATGCAAGTCATGACTACTGAAAATCATTTCGTGGCTTGACATACACAGCACGGCATTCATGACAATCATTTTATGACAAACAAAACATGACATGCCAATAATGTCACATATGCATGTTATGACATGAATATCCGGAATATATCCAGGTAAAGAAATGCGTATTAAGTCATTCAATTCCTTATAGTCATCGATTTATGACATTCATGTCATTAAATGATTGCCATACTTGTCAGTTCCATTTTCTAACAAGTTATATATCAGGATATCCATAACATGTATGAAGTGACATGACATGCGTCACATGAATGACATGGCATGCATATAATGACGTGATTGTCATGAATGACATAAATGACATGAGGTGATCGCATCGTGGCCAGTGCCGAATGAATTGATTCATCGTCGCTGTAGTTTCCGTTTAAACCAAAGTGTGCAGGCAGCTACATATTAGGTTTATTAGGACCCGGTTTTGTTGTTCCATGGTAGATCCATATTTCGGTATTGATATGCTTGAGCCCTCGGAAACAAGTTTTTCATGAGATCAGCGGGCCATTGAACTTTGAATCCGATGAAGCCCTGCTTTCGAGTTATAGAAAATCATCTGGCAATGAAGTGGCTTCTGAAGAATAAGTTCGTGTGCCTCCCATATTGCAGGAAGCTCTCGTTAAACTTTACGGTCAGGACGTCTTGATCTTGATTTTAACAGACTTCGCTGGAATACGACTACGCCTGCCCGACTGCTAGATTTAGTCGAAGCGTCTGAGTAGAACGCGAACCATGCAATTTAACGTAAAACAAATTTAGAGTCTATCTGGGGTCACGGACGTCATTACTGACACCTTTCAAGAGTATCTAAGGCTACTTCAATTTCCTGTAGTTATTCATAGGTATTGCAAATATCAAGCAGTGTGACTTCTCCCTATACAACTCCTTCATTTCGCGAGTTTCGGTATTTTTGGGAATAGCAGTCATAATTTTATAGAGTACTACTTAACTCGACTATTTCTGACTTCATTGAATTCCAACTGACACATTTTTGTGCAACTCTAGAGAGCTTTACTAGTCAGTGCATTTACTGGTCAGCCGGCAGTGCTGTCATTAAATATTGCAGAAGCAAATCCATCTATAGATATTGTGTTGCCATTTTTCTATGTGCGATGCCTGGGCATAGCAAGCGTTACCGCTCTTGCTGACGTTCAATGAAAAAGTCAGTGGAATAGCGCGTGCACATTGCTACAGCGAAAGCAAAAAATGGGTCCTTGTAAAAGAAAATTCAGTTCTCTCCCTAGAGGTAACGACGTTTGTAATTGATGGTTCTTGTAGGTGCAATGCCCACATTTAATTACTTATTATTACAAGTATTTATATTTATTTCAACACCATAACGTTTTTTCTAACAAGGGATTTAATTCAATGCGTCGTGGAACCTCTTTTTCGAGAACCTAAAAGCATCTCCCTGAACAAAGTTTGCAGAGCCCACGAACTACTGCAAAATGTGTAATGCAGTATAACTGTCAAAATGTGCAAATGCTTTCTTGATCAAACCGGGAGTTCACATTTGTCACCATAATTCAGAGCTCTAATGTTCAAACACCGCTAAGGCTTTACCAGTCCCATTTATTTAGCTGCCCTGCTGAAAGGAGAGGAGCGTATAAAAAGAAACGAAAATATCACGACCGCATCTATTCCAGCGAACAAGTTGTCTGAAAAGAATGTCACCCCATGGGGCACAACTGTTACTAATTTCATGAGCCTAATGCTAACTTGTCGTGATTTATTTTATCACAAGCCTTCCATCGGAGTTTCTTATAGTGCAACATGGGACGGGGGATTCTGCACCGACGTCAAGCTTCTTAGTTTTTAACATACATATCGCGCAATTTTAGAATAACTAGAGCTGAAATGGTGATTTGTTACAGCTTCGGCATGTGCCTCTGGTAACAGAAACTCGAGCCGCATTACATAATCGACAAGCGAAGCAAAGGAATGGTAAATCAAGCAGAATAGGTGCTGTGCGGCTTATAGTAGCACGCTTCTCCAAAGCGTCTATGCTGGTTCCATGTTGCCCTCATAGAGGGTATTTTGAACAGTCCCACATAAAGGGTTCTTACGAAACAGATGTCAGCTATTCACCACATCGGTAAAATCGCCTGCCGAATGGCCATGATGCAAAAGCGAAACCAAGACTTACTACGTGGCAAACGTAAAATCGGCGTCATTACTCACGCTTCTAAAAGAGGCAAACGTACGAGTTTAGCGAACTATCATTGCGACATGCAGACAGTCCGCCTATTCATGATGAAGTGCGTTGATAACAGTAAGCTGTACAACACACAACTGATCCTTTACAACATTCACTGAAAAGCTTCTTATAAAAGGAGACATCCACAATTTTAACGTTGACGTCTCATACGAATGCAGACAGCCGTATATCAGCACTTGGTAATAAAAGGTGACCGCGTTAAGCATCCCCCTTGGCTACCATAGAATATATGTTCGCTCTTAGGCTTGATGCCAATTTGAAAGAGCACGAGCATTACAGTACCAAGGATATGTTCTCTTGATCCAAAGAGGGAGCATAAACTCCTTTCATACAGCTGTAGTATACTCTTTGGGTGCAGACATATTTCCTTGTATTCAGACTCAGGCTTTGGTGCTGATGAATGTAAGCCTCTGTCGGATTGGTATTAGAAATCTCTCTTAGTGACTACGTCTTGGTGCGGAACATGCAAACGATAAGAAAACGTTTGAGCGTTTCAATGGCCAAGCCTGGATCATTGAGACGGGTTACAAAAGTAATTTTTTGGCAAAAAGAGACACTCAGACCAGACTAGTGCTTTGTTCTGCTTCAAAAAGACGGCGCATTTGTTATTTTACCAGCAGTTATTGAGGTACATTCACAATGGGTAAATCTGCTTTCCTAACAACACCTAGAAAAAGAACTCCAGGACACAGATAAAACACGGGCGACTAATATGAGAACATCAATATGATATGAGAACATGATTCCACTTGTGCACCAGGTACTTGGAGAGAAACTGAGAAGCCATCGTAAACAAAACAGAATTTGATGAAACAATCTCAATGCACGCAAACATGAAACGCTAGAGTAGAGGCGGAATTGGCTAGAATAGTTTAGTTTAATCAATAGACGAAAAGTTAACATCCTTAGAAATTAATGGATTGAAAATATTGAAGACGAGTAAAGGAGAGGCGTACCCCGACATAAGAAAGATAGACATCGAGTGAGACACGTAATACGCAATGAGTTGCAGGCACAACATTGTCAGGAGCTATTGATCCTTCAAGAATGTGGCCACCTTCCTCTATCGTAGCACGCAAGTGCCCAGGTATATATATATATATGCACCGAAAGCATGTATACGCAAGTACAAACTTTCTCCTTTATTTCAAACATTTAAGTCGGGGTCCGGCATTCGTCATGTGTGTGTACAGCGCAGATCCCACGCCATGTAAGAACATTCGTTATTATTCAATTTTCAGTCTGAGGGAGCATGTTAAAAAGGTTCTACTGTATTTTTTTTCCTGTTTCTGTACTTTCATTATCCATTTGCCATCTTATTGATCCTGGCGAATGTGCTTTTGCAGCGCTTTCTGACAGTTGAAACACCCCCCATCGAGCGAGATAAACGACTCAAGCAATGCCTTAAATGTCAAAACAATAAATGTGGATATAGTGTAGACAGGTTCACGTGAGTGAGAACATTCGAAGTACGACATTCTTGGAGGCGTCGCATTGTCGCCTTGCTAATAAGACAACATTCACGTCTCGTGGTGCATTGGCAGCGGTGGCGGAACACTGTCGTACTTCCGTACTAACTGTCGCATTGGTACCTGGATATATCTGGGGTAGACCTTCGTGCTACCGTAGACATGATAAAGGCTTATGATGTAGATGATGATGAACGCTCGCGAAATTATAATCAATAATACAACATAAAAACACTTATTCGTCTTAGCGCGGAACTCTGCACTAGATTGAGCAAGCAACCTTCAAGATGACTCCTCGAAAACATGCGCACCCAAGGGAAATGTAGCGAAATCGAAAGTGATGGAACAAAATATCACTGAAGTGATTGCTCCCGCACTGTCATACTAAGAATATTTCCTCACTCTTACAATGCTAACTCTTACAAACACATTTCCTCTCCTTCATTTTTTTCTTTAGTCTCATCGTATTCTACCATGTTCAATGAATTATGTTAGTTTTTTATCTCAGCATCCTTGCAATAGTTTCTCCTTTGGTAGCAGTAAAGCGTGTTTCATCTGCTAGACACCTTTGTGCATAAAACAAGCCGACTTACTGAACTAGACGGTGGTACTTACTAAAGTAGACGGTGGTGCATTACGTTAGCAATACGCCCCAAGAGAATCAAAAACGCCCAGTGCGGCGGGTGATCAGGTAATGGAATGTTAGCAAATTTGCCGGTAGAAAAAGGAGTCGGCTGACGGAAGGCAGTGGTAACAGGATATCTCTAGGAGAGGTCTTTCTCCAGCAACGAGCATGAAGAAGGTAATGATATCGATTATTGGTGCTTCAGAACATTATCTTTTTTTAATATATAAAACAAAATCAAACACGCTTGCGCGTCCTATCACAGCATTCTGCATGACACGCTGCAAGGACCCTTCAGGGTGGTTTTTCAAGTACGTGCTCGAGCAAGTGAAGTGTGATCTGGCCGAAGCAATTTGAACGTTTTGGTAGGCTGATGGGATTAAATTTAGAATAAGTGACTGCTCCAGTGTCTTCAAGCCAACAATATTTCATGCCAATTATTGCGTGTCATTTTTTTTTTTTTGTGTAGCTGCGCCGTAGTTTCTAATTGTTATGCCTGTAAAGCGTGCTTTGCCTGTTTAACGAGCCCGTACATAGAAGAAGCCGACTTACAGAAATAACTCGGGTGAATTTTGTTGGTTTGAAAAAGGTAGAAATATGTCCTAGTTAAAGCGTATTATATGGTTTCAATAAAAATTCAGAAAATGCGCAAGAAATAAACAAGGAAGAAACCAGAGAAAATAAACACAACATCAGCAATAGGCAATCACACTACTGTGTTTTTCGCATCCCGTGGCCTTTCAGCGCCTGGATTGTGCCATAGAATAGAAGAAAAACTTAAGGAGAGCTTTATCTTACATACGCTGTTTTAATGAGCAACCTTTTAAATGAGATAAAAGCTAGTAAGCTTACAAGCCCTTAATGTGATGTAGCGAACACTAAGTTTTATGAATATTGCTCCGAACATTAAAAACGGCGTCTGAGACCGTTTATTATTCTTGGTCTAGGTAGCTTAGGTGGCAACTGGTTTGATGACGTACGATTTTTCATAAAGAACACGTTGTCGCCATCTGTGGGCCAGCTTTACTACATTGAGCTTTCAACAAGAAAAGTTCATTGAATTCAACAAGAGAAAACATTTCAATGGCTTTTTTCAACATTTCAACATTTTCGAGGCCAAAGCATCTCTTTTTTACCAGTTAGGCGGTGATGTAACTCGAGGAGGTCATCGAGATGACGCAAGTCAGGCCTGAATCAGGATCACTATAGAATACAAGCTCCTAACAATGGTGCACTTTCTGTATCAATTTGCCGAATTGCTGAAGCTGCTCACGTATAAGTCAAGCATGTAAAAATAAACATTCCAACAAAGGGCTTGAACTGCAAGCAAGCGCGAACAGCGCAAAGAATAGAAGCGTGACATTGAAACACGTTTTCGATATAAGTGTGACCCGCGAGAACATAAAAATTGTAATTTTAGTTTACTCAAAGATTTACAAGAAATTACAAAAACCTGGCACGCTGCACAAACAAGCACACGTACGACTTAACATGGGCTGCCACGAAACAATGTGTTTGAGTGTATTACAGCAATAAATTACCAGAATACTTACGGGATATAAAAAATTAGCCTAACATTAAAGCTAATCATTGCAGAAACACGGGGATAATGTCTCAGCACACCTGTACAAAATGTTGTATTTGGGTAAATTAGGGGAGACACTGGGAAATAACAAATTACAGCGGGGTCACCTAATTAGCTTACAAATGGTTAAAGTTAATTTAGAACTTGATCTCTAAGCAAGGAAATAAATATATGAATTTGAAACTGTATAAAGTCACGTATATTAAAATTGCACTATGAACAATTGCAGTAATGGGAAGTTGCATTACAAATGAGGAATATTTATTTAGGTTTCTTAACAGGAATAAATATCGGTGGCGGATCAACATACATCACCTCAGGAGCACGTGTCTTCGTAAAGAATTACTGAGCATTATGCATATGCTTAGTCACAGATGGCTTGTTCAACTTTCGGGCCAAGATGTCACACATTCGCAAAATTTTTATCTATGAATATGCTGGGCGGATAAGTTTGCTAAGAGATTCATGATTTTTTTTTATTCTTACAGTCAACCGTCAAAAAAGATTGCTACTGGCATGTCTTGAGGACAAATGGCGAATAATGATGGTTGTCGAGGGTTTCCATGGAGGTACCGGCTGATAAGCAGCAGCCAGCAGCATGCACGCAAAACCCTCTAGGTGAAGCATCGAAGCTTAGCGGTAAATAAGCTCATCATGAAAAGTGAGAACTTAGTGGTTTTCAGTTGCGCCAAATCGTAAGGAATCATTTTTCGACAATATTTTGCCCCTTCTAGCTGCTTAATAATGCGAAACCATTAATAAGTCCAAGTTAGCCAATCGAAGCATTTCATGACATCAATTAGGGCAGAGTGAATTGAGCCAAAGGTATATACGGCAACGTTAGTTAAGCCAGGTTTAATTATTATCGAGTTCATTGCGGTACTCGAACCTATGACTATTGGTGGGAGTCAAACACACGATCTTTGGTGTTAATTATGGTGAATCTAATTAAGGTACAGTCAATTTGTGTAGAATTGAAGAATTGATTAAGGCACAGGTTTGCTGAATATAGAGTTCATTACGGAACTCAAACCCACGACCTTTCTTGGGAGTCGAGCCCTCGATGTTTGGTGGGAGTGGAGCCCACGCCATTGCGTTGTGCGCACCTTGTGGCGAACACCATTGGTTGTCGCAATTACGCAATGCTTTAGAGCAAACGTTACGGTCTTTCAGTTACTCAAACGACTGAGAGACTATAGGCATGGCGTGGTGGTTGCAATGCTTTCGCATTCTTCCACGTGTCGATAGCTAAGTGTCCCTTGAATTTTATTCGTATCCGTTTGCTCCTTTATTCACCAACGAACGACGTGCACAGGCAGAAAATTGAAAGGTGTTATAGAAGTAGAATTGTTATTTTACAAGTCCGTCTTTACTTGGGCAGCCAGGTTGGAAATAATGTAAAAAAGAAACTGCTGAAGCAAAGCGCTAGCATTCTAGGAAACCATAAACCTGAGTGTGAACTAGTTTAACCAAAACGAATATACGCCCACACCTGTACGCTTTCATTAACACGTCTTGTATTAAGAAAAAATAAGAGCACTGTGTTCAGGTGATTTTCATAGTCTACATGCGCGTTTTTTTTTTCTCGTTTTCAAAATTTTCACACGCTGACATTTAGTTTGACCTCTGTTATTTTCATGCTCATGCGTCCTTATGTTAGAAGAGAAGTTGCTCTTTCACTGCTTTTCTTTAAAGTACAGGGGGACAACATGCTAGGCCCTGTTGTGTTCCCTTGCGCTTTGCATGTCTTTGTTGTGAAAGAGCACCCGCTTTTATCATCCAGAGAAATTAAAATATAAGGGCTGTGCCCCTGAGGCCTCGTTGGCATGCGACATCTCCGGAGGGGATTATAGATGCCGCACTTGAAGTAAGAAAACCCAGCAGAAGCAAACCCGAAGAAGAGGAGGGGATTAAAATTCAACTCCAAAATGTATAAAATGCGCCGAAGCATAATACATTGCTGAATGTTAGCGCAGGAATGAAGGACGCAACTCGGCGCGCAAAACAAATTGAGATGAGTTAGTAACAAGCAGAGAGTTTCGAGTGAATGTCTAGGAGATGTATGTGTCGATTTGACTGATATTTCCTGGTATGATTTGCATCGTTCAGACATGCAAGAACCAAAAATATAGGCTTACGTTTGCGTAGTTGGAGGAGCCGCTTGCGCTTGGCCTTTGTAGACGCTTGTACAAAATTGGTGCTGCTACCAATTGCACTATTTGCTGTTGAAGCATGTCTCCTGAAACCACCCAAAGACCAATCGCTGTTGCTAGGGAATAGAGTTCTTGCGTATCCCAGCTTGTCCTTGTTATGCTTGGTTATTGCAACATTTCTGGTGTTTTTTTTTTATTTCTGAGAAATCTGATTAAAATGCAGACCGGCGAGTGAAGCAGACAGTGTTCTGTTGACTAACACGACGGGCGAGTCCCTATGCATGCAGCCTATCTCATATTTCACACGTTATTTTAATGCAAACTGATCCCATGATCTTTGCCAAAGCTTTTTGCTTTTTCCTTGCATTAAGCGCAAAATATGCAAATGTGCTTGCCGTGTACTATTTCAACCGGGATTTCATTCCCCATGGACAAACGAAGGGCTTGTGAGCTTATATTTTATTCATATCACAGGGCCTAAACCCAGAACATTCGCGCCGTGTTCTCACAGATGCCACAAGAAAATCTCGCAAAAAAAAACGTGTTCCTGATCTGCTTTGAGATCGCAGACAGTATTGTTCGTTGCGACAGCGCGCCTACTGCCGCACCGGGCGTGCATGAAGATCCAACAAATGAGCTAATAATGCTTTGATAATAGTTTGGAAAGGCATGCTTCATGTTAAAAAATGAACGACGCCGTTTCGAGGAATCCTGAAAAAATGAAGGATTACCCAGAAGTATCTGCGGGGGTAAAATATCCGTTAGATTTTCCGCGTAAATATCCCTTGGATTTTGCCTATAACGTAAATATGACATCCAGTAGCCATAGTGCACAAACGCAACTACAATAAGTGAAAAAGTTTAGAAATAAATTAGTAAAGCTTAGAAAATGATTAAAATGGAGCACATATAGTCCATGTATTTTATATAAAATAAAGTAAAAGTAATTTCGGACCCCCCATTTTTGTAGGCAGAATTGTGAGTTTGGAGCAGCGATGCCGGTGAAACATTTAGACTAAACATATATGGACATGCTGGTTTTTAGAATGCGCTGGCTCTTTAAGAATGTTCACAAGTCTTTTCCACTGGCGCTGTGACCGAGTCTCTGTAGTTTTTTTTTTTTTTTTTTTTGTAGTAGAGCAGCAGGTCAAGCGTTCGATTCCACTCGCAGCAACTGTATGTCGACTGGAATGAACTGCAAAACGCCTTAGTACTAAAGTTCATTCGCATGTCTGTGGCCGCAGGCATTCAAAATCATTCCCGATACCTCCGCTTACGGGGTCTTTCAAGCGTCCACATTGCAATGTTAGACATCGTCAGTTTTAAAACGCTGGTTGCTCGTACACAATATGTCTGTTCCCATACTTGGCTACGAGGGTTCCTCATTTTTCTTTCTCTACTTTCCTCTCCTAGCAAGATTGTCGGCAAGATCAGATCTAAATGCGGTGCGAAGACATATACAAGAGTAGAATTTTTAGGATTCGCTAAAAGCGCCTTGTCTGGCGTCTAAAACCCTTCCCGCAGGAAATAGGTGGTTAGAATTTCATCAGCAGGCCGATACAGGTTCTGGGTCTCACAAAATCATGACTATTAGCTGTGCAAAACGGAGCGTTTGCAGTTCACGTTTACTCTCGACTATATTTCAGTCTAACTACACAAGTGGAATGCTCGGCGCAGCCGGCTGCGTGAAATTCTAGATTATATTACGTGGCAAGGGCGTGTCACGCCCATCAGAGCCAACAACGATATGGTGTAATGCTGCGCGGTTACCACGATTTCAGTATATAAATACAGGTTATTTCTCACCCCAACGATGCGCGTGAATACGTTAGCGAGAGCCCAAGAACATGTCGGCCGTTGTTTCTTTTACTCTACAGTGTGATTAAGTCACTATGCCTCGGTGGAAACAGGTGTCTCTGCTGGTCTCTAGGACTGCTTTTCAGACTTCAGATCGGCCTATCATCTCTAGTCGAGACCACAGAACTGCACGTGACTAAGCAGAAAGTTATCCAGTCCGACACATTCACCTTTTGAGTTGAAAATGTACGTGGGGTACCTAATAACTTTGCATTGGTGCGCAGGTGTGCGCCAACATATGCAATTGTTGTTCGTCGCATTGTGCGCCGAGGTCTCGAACCATGCATGGTCTTTCACATGCTATTCGACAGAATTACTGCACAGCATTAGGCCAGACCGAAGGGACTCAACAGAGATGCTGTAAAAACAGTCACAAGACTCCTCCGTCTGACGCCCATTCCATGTATGCAAAAGCACGCTGCGCTCAACAATATGTCAGAGTTGGTAGCACAGCAAGAACAAGGAAGCTTGTCTAAGAAACCTCAAGCACAGTGTAGCGGTAGCGGTAAGAAAGTAACAATTTTATGAACGGTTTGCACAGATCGTCGCATAAAGAGATCTTCGACAGTGTTTTTTTTTTTTACGTTCGTCACCACATGCGAAACAAGGAACCACAAATATGACCTGACACCTCATACCAGGGACCCTGCCATACCTGAGAGTCAGTGCCGAGTGGACAGAAGCGACTGCTTTTACAAGGGGAACGCAATTTCTTTGGGGAGCCTTTCTCATCTCTTTATTAGAACTACTTGCACAGAGGTCCATAGACTCGATCAATCACTACTTCTATCGAAAACGATGCACGATGCAATCAAATCCACCAGTCCTTTACTCAGTCCAATCAGTCAACAATTCATCGTTTGTGTAACAGCCTGCGACAAAGTGTTGCCAATATTTCTAAATACATTGAAACAAGCGATTAGTTTTACCAATTGTTCGGTGGTAATTCTGCAGTTTCTGTATATTACACCTTTAGCGAACTCTTTAAACCAAAGAACAACAAAACAACAATGCTGACAAAAGACAGCACTGTCTCCACGATGCTTGTCACTGTCCTCCTAATCATTCTTCTCGGTACTTCTTTTTTTAAGGTTACAAGCTGTATTGGTGGCCATTTGTATTATTGAACAACATAAAGGTTTGGACTTCAGCCGTCACATAACGTCTACATCTATCCTCGTAAACTTGACAGGGACATCAGGCACAAATGAGGGTTTGCGCAGTTTATGAATTGTCAGCCTTCTCTCGCACATAATTGGCTATTTAGCGATGTCTAATTTGTAATGACGGCACTCGTGAAGTACCCTAAACTAAACTATAAAAAGTGGTCATTCAAGTAAGCTTTGACGAAAAAAATGCCAGAGAAATTAGACTGGTGGTCCAGTTGAGCTCAAAATTATAATGGTCACTGACCTTACAGGGTGTCCCGATAACACGAACAAAGGATATCTGTGGCAATAGTTTGTCATGTTTTCTTTCATTATTTCTAATAAGCTTTTATCACGTGCTCCACAGCGTTGGCCCGGATTATGACGTCGGCGTCTGCATGGCTTAGTGCAATCCACAGACGAAAGGCATGAAAGAAAGAAAAAATAAAATAATCCAGAGCCCTTCTACTACTGTGAAGATAGAAGGCAGCGAATCTGTGACTATGGTGGGTATGTTGTAGTGAATATTGCTATAGTGCAGTTATAAAGTATTATTATTGACTACATTGAGCGTCTTCGACATGATCATCAATTTTCGCCCGGCGCGATGGCGAAGTAGTGCATTTGCTGCGCCAAGTCCGCCCCATCGTCATAGACTGACGATGGGGCGGACTGACGTTCATAGACTGACCCATATACTTACCATAGCCACATCGTTCATAGACTGACTATGAACGCTGTGGCTCATACGCTGTGGCGTATGAGCCACAGAGTTCATAGCTACGACACACTGCATGGCGTCATCAGGACACTGACGTCAGGATCCTGGAAGATGTCGTTAAACGAGCGTCCGTCCCATAGAGAGTCCAAAGGGCAACTGCTGAAACCGGCGCTAGCACGATCTCTACGTCACGAAACAAAGGGGCACCACGACTGGTGGGACGTGCCGCCGCCGAGTATCGCGTCACTTGTAAAAGAGGCATCGGTGGTGGAGAGGAGTATAACAATAGGTCATCCATCATCTGTTCTGAGACCTGCGCTAAGGCACAACTGGTGGGAAAGCACCCCGTACATGGAGCCAAAGCATGCTGATGATATTTTTTTTCTACACGCGGACACGATCCTGGGGAACCTAGCCGTTAACAGCTTCATTGTAAAAGAATCTTTGCAGAATACGGCTGAAATAAGTTACGAATAATACTCCCCAGAGGCTCCTCAAGCAATTATTAGAATTTCCCAAGGTTCCAATAAATATAATTTACTTTGTATTTATTCAGCATTTGTTATAAAGTTATGGAAACTAAAGAAGGTGGGTGTTAGTTTCACTGGGGCATTGTGGTAAGTTCTGGATGACATTTAAATTATGTCTCTTCTACATTATAACAGCGAGATCTCTTTTAAAGAACGATAGGTAAGCTCCTAGCTATGTGCGACGCATGTGTGGACCACTTGTTCGAAATTTTATACTCCACCAAACGTTCAACAGTGTACCGAAAATTCCAACGTTATAGCCATTGAAAATCCCGCATCACTCCTGTTAAACCCCGTAGCACTCCACTCTGTCGCGTCCTATTTCCTTCTAAATTTTCGCGCTACTTAAGTACAGTTTGTTCATCAAATAGCCCGAAAAAATGTTACAGCCACTGGCTTTGTTTGGCTGTATCGGCCTTTTTTTTGTGGTAGGTCAGGGGTAGACACGACGGTGGTCGGTGGACGGTGATCGCACTTGGATGAGGGAAGTCGAAGATACCCGTCGACGGAAAGGGTGCGCACTGGATCATCGCGCTCTCGAGCTTGGCTAACCGCATGGCGGGGTAGGGCAGGAAGAAGAGGTTAGGGAGAGGGACGGGAGAGGGAGAGCCACTGTCGCCTCGTTATCTCGCCGGCTCGTTCACCGCGGACAGACGACGTAAAGGTGGCGTTATCTCGGGCGAGTGAGTTTTGAGGAGGCGCCGGAATGAGGAGGGGGTGAGGCTGTCGCTCGGTCGTTCGCTCGCTCACTCGTTCATCGCACGTCTCGCTGGCCGCCCGGCGATCCCTGCCCGTCGTGGACAATGCAGCGGACGAGAATCCCTCGCGGATTCTCAGGCGCAGGCTAGCGTTCCGTCCAACGCTAACGGCATTGACGCTGACGCACCAGGGAGAGCAAGCACTGGAGGCGTTCGCTCTTAACAGGTGCCATGAAGGAACTACACGAGGACGAGGAAAGGCACCGAGGAAAAGGCGCATGCTCTCGGGCTACCAAGATGGCGGGTTGGGCGGCAAGGAGTGCAGAACCGTCGCCTCACTTTGCTCGTTTGTTGGTTTGTTCGTTCGTTCGTTTGTTCATCCTTCCGTCCATCCGTACGTCCGTCCGTCCATCAGAACTATTCACTTACACTTACAATCATTGCCCGGTGGTTTCTCCATATTCTAATTTCTTATGATATCCTGCTGTTTTGCAGCGTATAAGACAATTACGTTTAAGACGACATAGCGCTTTTCGGCGACTAAATTAGAAGACATAGTAGAGTCTATAAAACTAATCTTTTCACCAGAGCACACACGCATCGTTGTCAGATAAAGCGAGCTGACGAGAGTTCTTTCTAAAGGGTTCGCTATCTTCAAACATCTCTTCAACACAATTAAGAGGAGTGTATTAGCTAAACCTTAGCTGCACATTGATCCTCGAAGAGCTTTTCGATGTTCCTTTATTTATTTCTGGCTAATATAATGTTACGTGGAAGATAGCCCGTAGTAGACTTGCTGCTGCCCAAGACAACCAGAAGCGCCTTTACGACAAGCGACACCGCGACGAACGTTTTGCTCCGGGTGCCCTCGTGCTACTTTGGGCCCCCTGCCGACGTATAGGCCTTTCTGAAAAACACTTCCTCGCTACAGGGACCCATAGACCGCACCTCCACCAAATAAATGTTACGTGGAAACGCAGTAGGTAAACTATTTACACAGTGTACTTACAAGGGGTAGCAAGCACTGGCCAACATGAAACCCAGCCAAAATAAAAAAGGCACGTCGTCGTACTCAGATCAACCAGTGACCGCTTATGGGTACGTGCCACTTAATCCAAGTGTGTAAATCATCGTCTTCGTATAGCACGCAGCAATATGTATAAGAACTCTGCATACAAATTTATTTCTTCGCTTTGACTGGAAGGGAAAGGCTGAACGACTAGCCTGTAAAATATGGCCTGTATTTTCCATTTTCTACCTCATAATATTGTTTGCTTTATTTTTCTAATTATTTCTTTTTCCCCCGTTCTCTGCCTAACATAACTTCGCATTTACTTCTCTCTCTCAAAAAGTTGTCGCAGTTTCACCTGAAAGGCGAAGCATCGATTGCGATAGCAAATTTGTAGACAGCTATACCGAGTAATGATATTAGCTTTATCAGCTGTATAAACTTGGACATGCAGCAGCACCGGCAACACGCAGAACTGTTGTTGACGCCGTCGGCATTATGCCCGCGTTCGCACAAAACGCGTGCGGCGTTGGTGACTGTTGCCGGAGGCTCTGATATAAATAGGCACTTGGTGCCGCAGCTAAACGTCGCCTCCCTTCCCCCCCCCCCCCCCCCCCCACCCACGGCCTTTCGCGCGTCGGAAGAAGGCGCGTTTGCTCTACATATATGGTGATTGTAAAGGCGAAAAGAGACGCCTACTTCTGCAGCCCTTAAGGGAGCACGGCGCAGAACGCGCGTTTGTTCTCCGCCGTGCGTTCACTCCCCGTGAAAGCGCGCGCCCCTCGCGACCTTTCACTCGCACATACAGCGTTCGGCGCGCGGGGACAATTTCATCTCCATTGACGTCGTACGGAACCTCACGGCGACGGCGACGGCGACGACGACGGCGACGCCGACGGCAGAAATCTGCTTTTGAGTGTCCATATAATTGCTATCGCAATAAAACGTAGGACGTTCTAGCTGGTGGCCCTTCGCTCTGTCTTCCTTCAACAATGCTATGAGATGGCCCACAGTCTTTAGCGCAATAGAGCCTTGCTGAAAGACTGGACCTCGAACAAAAAAATGCAAACGCCGGACGAAAATAAGAGACGTACGTAAGACAACGAAGCAGCTTAGTACGAACATTTAAAAATATTGGTGCCAGTGATGTATGTATTGATGTGAAACTTGAAGTGGGCAGCCAAATGCATAAAATAAAAAAGTTTTTTTTTCATTTCTTTTTTTTTCACTAGTACTACAAAAAATGTCAGCAGTTCGCCCGAATGGCGAAGCATCAATTGCAATAGCAAATTAGTAGAGAGCTATACGGAGTAAGGATAGTAGTCTTATCAGCTGTATAAACTTGGACATGCAGCTGCACCAGCAACGCGCAGAACTGTTGTCGACGCCGTTGGCGTTTTGCCCGCGTTCGCCCCGAACGCGCGCGGCATTGGTGACTGTTGCCGGTGCCTCTGGGGGTGGCTCGGAGGTTTCCGACGAGATCAGAACGGGACACTCGTCGAGCAGCGTAGGAAGTCTTTACCACCTTCTCACCTCGTAACATTTTTATAAAATTATGGATTTGGTGCCGCAGGTAAACGTTGCCTCCCCTCCCTCCCTCCCGTCCCCCCACGGCTTTTCGCGCGACGGAAGATGTCGCGCTTGCTCTATACATATGGTGATTGTAAAGGAGGAAAGTGACGCTTAATTCTGCAGCCCTTCAAGGAGCACGGCGCAGAACGCGTGTTAGCCCCCCCACCCCCATGTGCGTTCGCTCCCCGTGAAAGCGCGCGTCTCTCACGCGCTTTCGCTCGCAGATACAGCATACTGCGCGCGGCGACGATTTCAGCGCCATTGACGTCATACGGAACCTCACGGCGACGGTGACGGTGAAGGCGACGCCGACGGCAGAAATCCGCTTTTGTAGCGTTAGCTACACTGGCCTAGCCAAGCTCGTTTCGCGCGGCACATCAAGAGCCGTGCTGGGCATGCGCATGGATCAGTGATGTCACACGGCTTGCGCACCGGAGCCACCGGAGCCGGCACCTCTCGCGCACTCCGCCGCCTCCGCGCGCGACTCACCGCCGCCGGTCTGCGCATTCCAGAGGAGTGACGTCGTAGCCGTGGTAGACGCACTGGCGCCGGCGCGCGCTCGCTGTGCAGTCGCCGTCTGACACTGCGCTGGAGCCGCTGCGCCTCTGACTGGCGTTTGCCAGTGTGGTATAGCCATGGAGAAGGAGAGCGCAAATGCTGCTCAACAGCGCAGAAGAACGGAGAAGCTTGACTCATCGGATCCCGAAGTAGTTGCCTGGCAATTAGCGGTTGAGCGTAGGAGGAATGAACAGAAGAAGGCTAAACGTGCTGCGGAGACACTGGAGCAAAGGGACGAACGTCTAGCAAAGCGGCGTCAATCAGCTGAACCTTTGCTAACGCTACGTATATCCTGGCATAGCCGAGCTAAGCCACTGCAACTTTTTTTAGTGTCCATACAATTGCTATCGCAATAAAAACTGTCAGCCCTTCCACTGGGTGGAGATTGAAGACCAGCGAAGCTGTATTGTGTATTTCTAATTAGGACTATTAAGATGTGATGGTGTAATTGGTTATTTGAACTATTAAAGAATGTGAAATATATATGATCCTGTGGTTTTCATTTATTTAGTGACCACAGGGACCATGGCCTTGTGGTCGCTACGGTACACCGCCATAGGGTGTACGGCAAAGGTTGGCACGTTACAGTAATACTTACGCCCATGAAAGCTGGAGAAAATTAAACTGTTCAGTACGTTCTCCTCATAAACGCACCCTGACCATAAGATTATGGCTGCACGGAAAATGCATTGTTGCCAGACCATAATATGTGTACTAAGTAACTTATTTATTTTTCTCTGGTGGGCTGAGTCAGCTGCTGAGTTATCTTTGCAGACAATCCGCATACTCGCAATACTGATATTGGCTAATCGTGATATCAGATATAATAATTGTGAAGCCAGTGTCAAAGAGGACTTGGAAACGACGAGGTTTGTGAAGTCTACCAGCGGATAACTTGTCGCAACATTGCGACGTCTAATGCTATCTATCTGGTGGTAATTTAGCAAGCACGTCGACGAGACACATAAGTGCTCTTTTCTCTAAAAACAGTGCAGATATATACACCAGTACTTATGAGAACACTTGAAATTCAAGACTTGTAGTACATCTTGCTTTGCATATTACCCTCCGGAAAGTAAATTCACTTTTCACAAACATAAAGTAACTAAGAGAAACGTGTAATGACCGTACTGGGGGGTAACCTTAAAACTTCTTCCTGCCAGCACAATATTATGAGAAAAAATATCCGCCACTATCAGCAGCCGCTACCTATGTACAAAATAGGACACATTAAAATCTCAATTTACACTGGAAAGTTTTGAGACCGCTCAGCTAATTTGCACAACGGACAAGTATTTTATTACTCTCGACTCTAACAACGAAGCACCTGCATAACGTAGGACTGACCGATTTTGGTAGACAAGAAACTGTAGTATAGCACGCAGTGCTCAATGTGCTTGTTTCATTGATACTGTCATGTTCATTTCAGTCAAGTGTGATGAGAGCTTTCACATTTTTGTGTGCTGTTTGGTCGCATTACAATACATTCCTTTCGTTTTATATTTTTGAACAAAGGAAGATAAAAGAGATTTTTGGTTTATATTTCTTGCACAATATGCTCCAACTCTACTGTAGCAGGAGCCAAGGCACCCCATCGCAGAATGCCACTGTTGTCAGATTCAGTAGGATATGCCAAACAACATCCGGGAACTGCTTTTTAACTGGCACCCAAAACCGAAAAGCGGAAAAAGGCAGTGTTGCCTTTAGATTTGGTGGTATACTTTGTGCATAGGATATTCTATTCAAAGAACCTATAGTCGCCGAGATATTGTGTGTGGCACGCAATGGCGGAGTACTGTTGCCACTGCCTCGTATTTTTACTATATCTTCCCTTACATATTTCATTTCCTGCCTAGCTGTACATTATTTTCTTACGACAGTAAATGTATATTATTCTCCGAAGAGATGGAACAGTGTGGGAAAACAACCATCTGGAGCGTCTTGTCGTTGCACACCAACGACAATAGCTGAAATACGCATATAGGTAGGCGATGTACGTATCTGGAAGGCCAAAAATGTCCAAACGTGAACGCATCTGTCCTAAGGGCGGGCAAGCTAAGTTGGTCTTATGTTCTCGCTCATTTTTCTTTTTTTTTCTTATTGCTGCAACTATTTCAGGTCTATATGTTATTTCCAATATCTACATTCTCTTTACGCATGGCGCAGAATGCCTCGAGGTATATTGTTCAATGTGATTCAAGCGAAACTGCCCACAAATACAATATATGTATTTCATCACATTAATTACTAGTACCAGAACGTCCGGACTGCATAATTTGGGCAAACGACAAAATGGCTGGAAGACGAAAGCAGCTCCGGGCGAGAGCATTCTCGCTTCTGTCCTCTACTATGGTAACTGCCTCAATAATGTTGTCTTTTGTACTCGTACTGCTACAGTGTCCGTGGAGCCTCCCTGCGACCTGTGCGTTTTTGCCTCGGGCAAGCTCTGTTTGGTTCCGTGGGATAACGAGATAAGGGACCGAGTTATGCACGCATTCACTTCGGTCTAGACAGGAACCGTCGTGTTGGCCAGAGGGACCTCAGCGAGGTGCGGCAACCTCAGTTTCTTGGTGGTTTTGCCGATGATAATTGGTTTGTCTCACATGCCGTAGATAAGCAGCTGGGTTACACTGACATTGCCTTCCTGATTTCCTTAGCATTGGCGTGCGCCTAACTGCTGTTCTTTGTTTTACGATGTGCTTTCTTCCGACTACCACCTTTATTTGTGGCGCTTATCGCCCTATTTGCGGTAAACGATGACGCCGGATGAGTTACGCGGCTAAGCGGAAAAGCTTTATCCGATGAAGCAAAGGAAAGATGTTACGTCTCTTTTCTTTAGTGCTTGGACGGGCAAGGCAAATGAACAAGATACTGCTGGCAGAACTCATGTCACGATGACTGTAAACGGTAAGGCGTTAACATTGAATCAATATAGTGACAACATACATATTGCCACCGTCGAAACGAGTAATGCATGAGGCGCGGACTGCAGCGTGATTTCTATTTCGCACTTCTCTAAGAAAACTCGGTGCCATCTAGCAATGCACGGTGGGCCGTTGCGTGCTAAGGCTGAGAAACGAGTTATGCGGCAACCGGGGTCCTCTCTGCCGCTTCTTTCTGCACACGCTACGCCATCCACTGTCACTGCCTAGAAGTCCACGCATGACCTCCTAGACCAACAGCGTGGTGGCACTGGGGCCTGCCAAAGTTGAGAATCGTTCCCTCGCTTTCCGTACACTGAGTGGCACGTATTCAGTGACCCAAGTTGGCGAGAGCTTCATTGAAGAGCGTGCACATAGCCAGTGCATTCATGGCGCCGCTCGCTAATGCGTTGGCGTGAAATACGTTCATTGAAAAGCGGCACGTACCCGGTGCATTTGTGGCGCAGCCTACTAAAGCGCCGTGTTGCTGTCCTTCAGGAACTCTGGTGACGTAGGTTCGATTCCTCTAGGCATGGGATAAATTTGGGCAAGCTCTATCGTCATTGTAGAGCGGGACATTCTCAGTATCACATGCCTAGTTACCCCAGTTGGGGTTGTAGGAGACCGTGATGGCGGCCCAACGAGTCGTGCGATCGTTCCTACTCAGAAGGGCGAAGGCGGCGAGCCGAGCGGGGGCTGCGACGACCAGTGTGGCGAGCTTCTAGAGCGACACTGCGCGGGCCGAGGTTGCGCCTCGAGCACGCGCTGCGCATCTTTATTTTCCTTTTGTTTCTCAGCATCTCAGCGCCGTTGGGCGCTACAGGGTCATAGACCTTCATTGAAGGGCGGTACACACCTACTGGTGCATACGCAATGAGCCAAGAGGTTCATTGAAGACTGGCATAGACCAAGTGGCACTTACCCTGAATTCCAAGGCGGCGTCAAAGAGTTTCTTCGAGCATCGGTGCCTACCCAGTCCAGCGTCTACAGTGAACCGCGTCGGCGTGATAAAGTTTGTCGAAAAGCGTCACGTGGGTACACACCGCCATCTACTCAAAGATTCAATAAGAATAGCGATGTGGGCGAGTTGGTTTATGTTCATGGAGTAATTTCTACAGCGCGAAGCAAGTGTGGAAAGAAAGGTAAAAAAAGGACGAAGGCATACAGAGAGAAGGACAAATGCGAGCACTGACTACCAAATGAATTTATTGGTCACAGAACACTCACATATATACAAAATGTTATGTGGTTATCAAACACTGCATCAGAGACACTGACGCTCGTGTTTGTCCTTCTCTTACTAATCGTTCGTCCATTTTTTTCTTTCTTTCCTCACTTCAGTGCTTCGCGCTGCTGAAATTACAAAATGAACAATGATCCAAGTTGGTACAATTGTTGATTTCGAGCCCTGTTACTTCAGCGCCGCAGCCCGATACACTAGCCATTCCACCACTGACAACCCAGGGAACCATGCATTTAGGTGGCAAAACGGTTAGATACAAACATACCAACATGGAAACATAGTTACAAAGAAATATACATAGCCCACGGAGAATGCGTGAAGTACTCTAAGTATGCTAACTCAATAAAAATGGGGTACGTATTAATGAAAAATCTAATGCATATGTTGCAATCAATGGTAAGGGAAGTTTTGGGAAGCGGTTGATGAAATGTTATAAATTCGCCCCTTGTGTTCTTGCGTCTTTGTCGTAAAGGAAACTGGCGCGTCCATGAAAAGGCACCCGTGCCTCTTCATTTCTTCGTATTTATTTTAAATGTACCGGGAGCTGCCTGACTGAGATCCGTTTTTGTGTCGTAGTAAAATATATATATATATATATATATATATATATATATATATATATATATATATAGGAGCTGACTATACGGAGAAGGCCCTTTACAATAACCATGACACTATAGTGACGGAGTAACTACAGCCGATGCAGAACCTGTGAAATAACGGTCCTTTCCCGTCTGATCTCACGGCGCCGTAGAGAAGCGTTGTGTTCATGAATGTGGGGTCCTGGCTTCGAATCGCATTCTGACATTTTTCTTTCCTTTTTTCACGTTGCTACATTATTATTTTCTCGTTTGACTTCTTCCGTACTTGTTCTTTTGCCCTAAGCTCCGCCACCACGCCTGAAATGGAAGGCTCCTGCCATGCAGAGCGAAGCGACCCGTTGTGTAGCACAGGGGTATGGGGGTGAGGCTCCTAGGTAGATGCTACTTTAGCTGCCACAAGCCAATTAATAATGACGCGTTGTTACGTGGTTACTGTGCGTCCCAGTGAGACGGTCCAACCATTGACTAGCAAAACTATGTGAACATAACATGCGAAGGAATAAAAAGGGACTCCCTCAATTCAATAACTATACGGTGAGGGGGCCCCTCACAATTGTGTATACACTAATACGCCCCCCCCCCCCCCTCATTCTAGTGAGTGCCAAAATTGTAATCATCAGCAAACACATGTCGAAAATCGCAAACAGTTGGTTGGTGGCGCGTTATGCGCCGCCCGTTTTTTTTTTTTTTTTTGGCAAATGACCCGTAAAGGCTAGGCTATGTGCCACAGTATGGAAATCACCAATGCTATTGTATAAATATCGTCATCATAATCAACACGTGGCGGCAAACTGAAAGAGCTAGTTGGTGGTTTGAAGGCAGAAATGTGGTTGTGATAGCGACGTCGTCGCCACCATTGTCGCCTTTGCGATTTAACCGAGACTATAGAGCGTTGCATCATCAGTTGTAAATATTCAATATTATTTAGGGATTTGCTTCAAAGAACTCTTAAGAAAGACTTCATTTTAAATCAGCATGCCATCCGACGAGGCATTGGATATGTTTTTTTTTTCCTAATTGTACTTCATAGTTAACGGAAGACCAGCATGTTGGATAAAAACGCTGAGCCCGTTGTTTCGTCGAAATGATTGGTCACTGATTGGAAATGATTGTTCATTTGAACGACATGTACGACTTAACAGAGTTTCAACCGGACTGGTACCACCACTTGATAAGTTGCTTGTCGTTACCACTTTTTAAGTTTAAAGCTACTTGTAGTTTTTGTGTGGTGCATGGTGAGCTCAACTTGATATCTAGGCCATGAATAAGAGATGTGTTGGCTAGTTCCTGTAGGTTTCTCGCGTATAGTACGTTCCTCACACATACGTGATGCAATAAATACCGTGTAAGAAAAAAAGCGACAGGGACGTGGTTGTTATGGCATGGGGCTAATCTGATACAGGGCCAAGGTTCGAGTTCCGCCCTACGGATGCACTTCTTTATTTTTTAAAGAGGGAGTGGGTATCTGCTCGATAAGAACCCGACCAGCGTCCGACCGACAGAGAGACCAACGCAGGCAAATCCTTGGGATGGTGGGCAAAGAAATCTTCGCTCTGACTCTCTCGTTATCGCGCATACCGAAATCGATTAATATGATCGAAAGTTTTTCTAACCATTGCTAAACATTTCCCTGGGAATGTTTCTACTAGCAGCATCATGCATGGTAAGAAATGATGAATGAACTTTAACAATTTGTCACATTTCTCAATTTTTGGCAGATTGTGGATTTCGACCACATGGCCGATGAGTAGATTGGGAGTTTGGAAAAATAAATCCTTGACTGAAGGTACCGTCGAAGCTACCCTCTAGAGTCCTTCGCCCTTCTTCAATAAAAATACGCAAAATTTGCGTTTTTGTCGCATCGGCAATATAATTTCTAAATGACAGCAGCGGTGAAGAAACACAAGCTTCCCTCTAGTTGTCAGTTCCGATCTGACGTATACGCTGGTTTAAGGATGTCTCAAGCAATGGTAGATGCCGAGGTGTGAGTCTTACTTTGATAATTCTGTTCGTATATCAAGTGCTAACATATGCAGACACTTGGAAGTTAACAAAGAAGCTGGAGATTAGGTGTAAATTTAAGAGACAGGAAGAGAGAGGTATGGATCCAAAAGCAATCGGGGATAGCCGATATTCTAGTTGACATTAGGAGGGAAAGAATGGAGCTGGACAGACCATGTAATGCGTAGGATGGATAACCGGTGGGCCATAAGGGTTACAGAATGGGTGCCAAGGGAAGGCAACCGCAGTCGAGGAGGACAGAAAACTAGGTGGGGTGATGAAATTAGGAAATTTGCAGCGGCAAGTTGGAATGAGCTAGCGCAAGACAGGGGTAATGGGAGATCGCAGGTCGAGACATTCGTTCTGCAGTAGACGTAAAGATAGGCGGCGGCGGTGGAGGCCGCTGCTGCTTATGAAGATGATGATGAAGAAGATGAGGTTGAATATTAGGTGCAACTTTATTTTACCCACCGTGGGTGGCTTTTCTCCGTGAGAGCATTGACAGGGCATGTGCGAATTTTTACGAGCAATCCTTCACGTCCTCGTCAAGCGCACGCAGTCGATGTCAGACGGACTTTCGACTGAAGCTTGACTAGCTGTCGAATATTTTATATTTTGAACACCGCCCATACAAATTCCCTTATTCATTACTGTTAAATATTGTGCAACACTCCACATTACTGTACAGCACTGTACAGGGAATGAACAAAGCATATGGAGGCTCCTGCGCCAATTAAACGCGCACTAGACCACCTTGCTTGCACAGAAAAGCTGGTCGAACACAGTCTACAGGGATGAGGAGGCTCGTTCATGAATCCTGGCCTGGGCGCTGATTAACGACCTAACGAGAAAGATATTTAACGTAAGATTGCAATGGATACCATCCCAAGGAGGAATTGATGGGAATTAAAAAGTTGACGCACTTGCACATCTAGCGCTGACATGTGTCCCAAAAGTGAAAGCGCCAACAACTTTTCAAAACCCTAAGGATGCAATCCGCTTTCACTTTATGGCGATCCACCAGACTCCACCCGAAGTGTGTGTGACTCATGGATTTACTCGCGTAGAAGCAACGCTGTTGTACCGCATCAGAACCGACTCCGCGTACGGCCCAGCATGGTTATTGAAGACTAGGCGTTGCGCTTCCCCGCTCTGTGCCTTCTGTGGTGACATTGATGACATCGAACATTTCATTTGGCTATGCCCGCAGTCTGACGCAGAAACAAAAGCGATGGTCGACAGTCTGCAAGAGAGTGGTGTTACGCACATGACCTTTGAAGACGTCGTTTTCCCCGGAGTTCCCACGGGAATGAGGAAGAGAGCGCAACGACTGCTTAAAACCTTCCTGCGAGACACGGGGTTCATCGACACCTGGTAACGCACCCCTGATCTCAACTCAAAGAAGAATCAAGCGGAACAATTGCCGGTTATGTATGCTAGGCTAACCCCGCCTGCTTCAGC
Organism: Dermacentor silvarum; assembly: GCF_013339745.2. Lineage (NCBI taxonomy): Eukaryota > Metazoa > Arthropoda > Arachnida > Ixodida > Ixodidae > Dermacentor > Dermacentor silvarum. The sequence continues at coordinate 101,013,602 of NC_051157.2, forward strand.
ATCATCACCACCACCACTAAAAAAATTCTGTGCAACTTAACGAAATGTATCTACATTCAACTTTAACGTCCAAAAGATGCAATCCTAAACAAGAAATCAAATGGCATATGCATCGGGTCGCTCAGGACTTCTTGTGTTCGTTGTGTGGTCGCTGGCTTTGGACTTTGACTTTGATTCAGTTTTCATGGGCGAAAGCTTCCCGTTCAAACAACTTTCTTTAAGAAAGGGGCTTTGATATATTTGTCTATTTCTCACGGTAGAAATATCCGTGACGTCCCAGGTGTGAGAGTAAAGAAAAAAAACTGAAAATATATCATACCTTATAGCGTACTTCAAGGCTTCCGTCAATACCATCGGGCTTTCTGTCATCGAAGAGATAACGCAGAGTCCACGAGCGTTAATCGCTTGGCGTGGCAGGCAGACGTTAGAGTATGATGCGGAAAGCAGCAGATGACGCATGACTAGGCACGACATACGAGTAAATGAAATCCTTGGTAAGATGAGAAAAGCTTAGGTCAAATTGCTGCAAGCCCAACTGCCAGCAGCAGGCAAGGTATAAAGCTTGGCACTGGGAGGTGCAAACAGATTCGTTGGTTTTCCTCGTTGAGTAAGCTCTTGTCGCATCAGGTTTCTAAACGAAGTATTCCCTTTGGAAAAGCGTAAACATTACGAACGCTGATGTAACTCTGTATCTGTCGTGTCATTGGTGACCTGAAAAATTGATCAGTAAGAGCGAATTAAAAGGGATGGGCTGTTCAGCAACCTTAAGTATTTACTTTACAGTTACGCTCACCAATTTGCCTCCTCTGCGCCGGTGCAATGCACCAGCAATATAACATCAGTTTCTCATTGTCTCTTATTCGCCAATTACCTTCTGGCGCCACGTTTTCGGGTGTCTTGTGTGAAACGTAATGCGGAATCCAAATCCCTATAACTCCACAATGAGCACTCTATATGATGCCAAAGGGTGCCTTCACCTTGTCGGCCCTGAATACTGAACATCTGCTGATGGCATAACGAGACTTTTGGCAGGACCTCTCTCACAATGATTGCCCATGTTAATGCGATTAGCATTGAAGCATTGTAACAGCACACCCTACGCCACCACCGAAACCTATCAGGTATGAGGCACATGCTGCAGTCGGGTTCCTATAGCTGTCTCGCACTTCGCCTTGGACAGAGCGCGTCATCTATTGACGCCACAACGATGACCGCATGTGGCGTCCGAGATGCATGGCGTTGCAATTAAACGCATCATGTAAAAGTATCCCATACCCATTATGAGTAATCTCTTGCGTATTGTTTTTTTTTTCGAAAGAGTTAAATCATGGCGACTAACGTGACGAAGCGCGCAGACGAAACGAGAATCGGCATGCAAACATGGACATATGCGAACCTGCTAGATGGGAAGAGAGGGCCTTCGCTTTGTGGTGGTGGCGTCACCTATTAAGAAAACCAGCACGCTTTTGGCGCCTGTGTGCTTGCGTTGTATTGCACGTTTAAGAACCCCAGGTGGTCAAAATTAATCGGGAGCCCTCTACTACGGCGTGCCTCATAATCAGAACTGGTTTTGGCACGCAAAACCCCAGAAAGAAGAATTTGGCAAACATTGTTTTATTAAAAAGCGATGCGAGTGGACTGAAGTGGCGTGCTTGTATATTTCAAACGTATAAGCTTCAGCCATCCTAAGCCCGGGATGTTGCAACGACATGCCACTGAGAGTAGCCGCATGATTGATTTCCCTTGTTCATCGCCGTACACCAAAAATGGTTGGTCACGCAAGCTCACTTTGCGTATGATGATCGTGCTATTACTGCACACTCACATAGTTAAGAACAAGCTTAGGGTTCTGGCCATTTGTGATTTCCTTTTCCCCGTCAGGCTTGAATTGATTCTCTCCATTGAAAATTTAGTTTCATCACATTTCTTGTGCATTCAGAATCATGAAAACTAATCAGAAAATTAAAATTTTTCAGTGAGTTTGCTAAAGTTTACAGAATGTGGATTCCATGGTAGAACTCTTTAGAGGACCGTCAGATAAGATAATATCAAATATTTTATGTCTAGCGCTATAAAAAGAACCTATTCAGAAACTTACAATGTACGCCTAATGAAAAAAATGTGGTTGATCCCTCTTATATAGGAATCGGTATAGAACACGAAAGTGAAACGTGTCTTCACAGAAGTAGTGTAATGTTTATTGCACATTGATATATAATGTCTATTGGTGTTTTGTGGCTAAAGCGCCCTTAGGCGTTGATGCACCTACGCTGACGCCTGGTGGCACGTCTCCTCCATCACGACTACCAACGTCGATGACCATGAGCAACCGTCGTGCATATGGAAGCTGCACTACGCTGCACACGCTAGCACAACGCGAAAGACGAAGCACGTAACTGACACACTAATACAACGCGCAAGACAAAGCACGTAACTGAATCGTCACCGAGTCAAATCAGCGCGTACAGCGCGTCGTAATTGCAGCCTCCGCGATCAACTTCAGAAACATTTTCAGAGCTAATTGCGGAGGCCACGCTCCGCTGTGCTGAGTACGGTGAACGCCACCTAGGCGGCGTTGGTAGTGCTTCTTGATGCCAGCGTCCCTTCGAATGCTGGCATCGAGGCGTCGTAATGCTGAGACCACCGAAGCGTTCACTGTCGGTGCGCGTTAGTGTCATAATGCAGTACTTCTCTTTTCTGCTCGTAGGCGGCGGCACCGCCCCGAGCAAGAGCGCGGGTACACGGAGGAGTGTTAGATATATAAGGCGCGTCTGTGTAGCTCTCTGCAAATGCGTTTGTGGCGCAATGGGTTAAACGCTCGGCGATCTATCGTCGCGGACCGAGAGGTCGTGGGTTCGATTTCCAAATTTTGCATGCTTGTGGAACTTTTTCTTCTGGTTTCTTTCTTTGTATTATGTTCGTGTACATTGTAAGCTGACGTATTTCCGTGACGGAAATACGTCAGTGAAGTCTTGGTGGACCCCGGCATAAAACACTTTCGTGTTAAAAATTGGGAAAATAATAAAAATATAAACTACAGAAGTTAGACCTGCTATATAAAAACAAAGTGACACTGCGAGAGCAACCATCCAGCTTTTCACTTTCTAACTCATTTTACTAAAACAATTTACACATATTATTCATAGTTGGAGTACAGGTTAAGCTTCAAAATGCTTGGCACACATTTCAAGTCTCATATGTATAATCAGTGGTTTTCATTTTGATGTAGTTCCTCCACGTATGCCATTTTGCAAATAGCATATGAAGGGCTATTTAAACATCTAAAATATACAATTGGTTTTTTAGAGAACCACAAGACCCATTTCATTGAAATTTGTTGAATTTCAGAAAGTTAAATGGCTAGGAACACTAAGAAGTGAAATTTTGTTATAGAGCGTGGAAATGTTCACAGAAATTGGTGAAAGTTGGTAATAAATAAAATGGAAACACGAATTTTACTCATTCGTAACTATGCACCAGAACCAAAGCGACGTTATTGTAAATTGTATCTGTTAAAGCTTCTCAAGTCGACAAAGTTGATATATGAGTTTAAAGCTTATGTGACCGTTTTACATTAATTAGGGTGGATTTGCAAGCTCCCAGTCACAATTAGGTAACATCCTTAAGACCGATGTACAAAACTAGAAGTTTAAGAGCACAGTTCTTAAGCACCCGTTCCTGGGGCGAGCATCGGCGTCGGCAGTGTAACCGGCCGACCGAGCACCGCGAAAGAGCAAAGCGAGCGCGGTTCCCAGAAGGGGATGAAAGACGTGAGGAGGAAAGCGTAGAGCCGGTAGCAGCGGAACCATGAGGCGGAAAGCGGAGGAGTATATGGCGAAAGCGTGAGAAGAAAAGCGTAGTGCGGCGACGATGGCTACGAGATGGCGCCAGAGGCGCCTGCGCATCGTCTGGTAGGTCTGTCGGTGGCGGCTGCTGTGTCCAGAAGAACGAAGCAGTCGCGCCACACTTCGTTCAGTTTGCAACGTGCCGCACGAGACAGAATGTCCGCGCCAGCCAATACATATATCGCAAAATGAAAACGCGTATAGAGGTGCGCTCAAATTTTAGGCCTTAGCGAGTATTGTAATCGTCGGTGACTTTTCCTCTTTCGAATAATCATTATAATAATTTGCAAGAAATAATTTCCCCCCTTAATTCCAGAGTTATGAAATTTATCCTTAATTTTTTAAATATTGGAAAATAATAAATGGTTTGAATTGGCCCTCAGAAGTATATAACGCACTTACACTAAGATATACCTGTCTACCAGATCACAGTTCATTTTGAATTCTTGTGGTAAATGCTCAAAACGCATTCTGCTTTCGAAAAATGGGCGTGGAGTCTAACCCATTGTACAACATTTTTTTACAAAGATATTAGCGTCCATTAATCAGCCTCCACTAACAAACAACACTTTTCCGTATTGTCATTATTCGAGTAATGAACCTAAATTCGAAACGATGCTTTAGGTGAGCAGCGTTGGCATGCCTCCGACTTTGAAACAGTGCTATCTTTCTATGCAGCAGCGGCACGTATTAATCGGCGCACTCCCCTGTTGTCTGCCTTTTTCTATAAAATTATGATTTCCTTTCCTCATACTCACATGTTATACAACCCCCTACGTTCGCATCTTGAGAACCACAAGGAAATTTCGTTATTTCATCGATTGGTATTTTCATTTTATTGATAAGCCGTCAGGTGATAACAGCTACTGTTATTCGTTTCGAAGGAGGCGAGGCCTGTGATGTTGACAACGTGGTTGTCTCTGTAAGAAAACGCCGGCTTGAAATTACTCAAGCAATAGTCGCAGTTATTGTGGTCTCTAACAGGGCGACGTGCCTTACAATCGCCATAAATGTTTTTGTGTTAGCGTTAAGGTTTGATGACGAATATCCTAACGTCCTCTTCGCGTCAAACATGACACGTCTGCTTCAGTATTCACTTCACCTTAATCATCTCCCCTCCCTCGCACCTCCCCTTTCCACCGTTCGATCTTCTCGTGCAGCAAGCACATAGGGGAAAAGATTGCAAAAGGAACAGAAAAGCAAGTAACAAGGAAATCCAGGCTTCAGCCACGAAAGCACACTGTCCTGTTATGTGTTAAGGCGAGTCCTATGCCGGTAAAACAGTATGAGCGGTCTGAGTTCCGGCTTTATAATTGACTTCGCCCAGAGCTCTGCAATCAGCCATTCGCTGTCCAACGTTGGATATAGCTTCCGACTTCTGCCGTCGGCTCTATTTCTACATTCCTGTGCACAGAGAGCCTCATTATTCACATGCAATAAACCGTAAAAGCACTGAATAGAGAAAGAACGTTCCACGCACAAAGGCCAGCATGTTATGTACCATGAGGGCGCTGCATCGCTGCTGTTTAGATAAGGAAGTGGTGCTTGTGCTTGCAATCATTTGTAAGCACGACGTTTCAAGGAGTCGTTTGGAGTTACAGGAATACAAGAAACACAGACTGACAGCGAGTGGGGGATCACAATTTATACATAAATGCAGAAACTGCACACGCTGCTCCATGAGAAAAAAAAAGTGAGGAGTAGTCGAAAGTCACTGTAAATAGCTCTGCAAATTACATCGACTCGAATGATGCGTTTTGCGAGTTAACCAAATAGAAGATAAATATTTTGATTACGAACAGCACAGTTTGTACTGTAAGGGCACAGTTACTGCTCATCCTGTAATGAATCCTCTTTGATTATGTTTACTTCATAAAGACAGTCTGGCTGTGGGGACGTATCGAACGTCAACGTTTGAAATCCGAAGAGGGGATTGTTGTATTCTTGATATTCAGTTATATTATTTTTTTAACGAATGAATGTTTGTTACTCTCTTTAGCGTTGCTGCCAGCGCGTTCACCAAAGAGGATAATCGTATAAACCTATCTTTAATGAAGTAGAAAGCAATATCCCCAGGAGCTGGAGCAAATTCTGGAACAACTAACGCAATAGAGCCAATAGTTTTTCTTTTCGTGCGCTCTACAAAGCCATGCATTTTCTTTCACGCTCTCTGGACCTTTTCGAGCTCCGGAGTGTCTTTCACAATACCTATTCACTTAGGGCTCTCACAATTATTGTGCATCGAATCAGTCGCAGAAATAAGAGGACTGTCATGAAGCGAAGCGAAGAGGCTAGTGTTTAGATTGTTTTTTTTTTAAACAAAGCATTTGAAAACAAGCATTAAAGCCGAGGCAGTTTTTACAGATGCACATTGAACACACAAATTATATTTACAAGACAGCTGAATACAACACCTAGAAAACAAACTAGCTCTTAACAACAATGTTCAAAGATCAACATAACAGGGAATGAAAAAATGTTGCCGAGTCATGGTACAGATGGTGGAGAGATTGTGGGACTTGCGGAGATGCTGGCAGCCGGGCTCGACGCTGACGCAGACCTGTTGAAGCAGTGGCTGTGACGGTGCTGTAGCGTGTCGGGCTTGCATGTGGAGGAGGAAACGGCCAGACACCCTTTCGGCGTTCCCAGCCAGAAATTGCGCATGAAGATAGAGGCACAGTTTTTACCCGTGTTGGACGCCCTTGCGATGTTCGCCAGCCGTGGGCTGCGGGATAGATCTTGATGATGCTAGTGTTCCCAGGTTGAAGCCTTCAGCGACATTTAGCAAGGAACTCGGCAGGTTGCTACTCCGACACCCTGAGCACCATCCTCTCGGTCTCGCCACGTCTTCATCCGAACTTTCTTTTTCTTCTTTCTGCTGAGCAGGCGCACATTTCATCAGTACACCGTAGCCGCTTGTCCTGGCACGTCAAAGTCCATGTCCGCTTATTTTATATCACATACCATGAGCATATAACCATATATGTCCACTCATCGCACATCACGACAAGAACCCACGTAGGTAATTAGTTCGAGTCCGTTCCTTGAAAAAAGTACGTATTCAAAGCCTGTTGTATTTTAGCTACCTTTTTTTACTTTTATAGTATTCTGGAATACAATAATGCCAGAAAAATCAAAAAGGAGTTTAAAATGATATTGTGTAGTAGAAGAGCAACTGAGTACGCTCTTCTGAACTGATGATGGGAAGAACAAGAAGAAAAGGATAAATACAGGCAGCCTCTTTGCATCGGTAATTGCTGTGCCGGCGGGCGTAATTGAATACAAAAGATGAGCAGCAGAAAAAAAAGTAACGAACATGCATTTACATATATTGTGTGTACGCTGGCTGAAATATACTGGCTGAAAACGCCAGGCGAACATGCGAGTACTTAACGCAAATGGAGAACGAAGATTAAACAGGGAATAGAAGTACGTGACGTTATAAGCGCACCTTGAAGCGCGCAGCCGCGCACAAGGTATATAAGGGGATCAGTAACAAGCCTCTATGAGTACGAGTAATCAAATTTCCGTGCCACTTCGGAGCCAAGTACATTTGACGACAAGCAAGGGAAAGTAATAAAACCCTAAAAAAAGCTTTACATGCGAAATGTGGAACAGAAATACTTACGCTGCGCTAAATCTACGGTTAGCGCTTTTTCGGGGTAACGCTTTCAGTATTTGCATATTTTCTTTCGCAAGCTGATGGCCTATTGGAAGAGGGAACGACGAGCCTGAGAGAAATCCGGTTTGTGTCTGCTGGGAAAAACTCGGAGCGGGCTTCGTGCTTTATACTGTAAAAAATATCCAACGCAGGGTTCAGCGGTCGGTAACGTCAATTGAGGGAGGCTTCTGTTCTGACACTCGCAAAGCAATCAATGGGTGAGCACATCTCGAAACTTGATAGAGTAACTACATCAACTTTACGAATGGTCTCGTTATACATTACAAGAAGGTCCAAAAACTCTCAAAACACTAACAACCGCCAGCCTGTAGAAACAGGCGCAGCACTTTTGTTTCTTTTTATGAACAACACCAACATACCAAGCCGTATTGCTACATGTTGCTCGCTGATTTCGTTCTGCGTTATGAAGCCATGATGTCGAAAAAGACAGGACCATCACTGCAAGAAGATTACAGATCTACAACGTCCAAACATTTTAACGTTCACGGGAAGCTCAGTACACGAGCTCTGAACGTCGGATATTAAAGTCCCATAAATGAACACAACCTCGAAGTGAGCGAGTTGCTGTCACACTGAAGCAAGGACACCACCATACCACACTTGCAGCGCCACTGAGAAAGACGAGCGAGTCGTTCTATAAAGATAGCAAAAATTGACTTTTTTCTTTACTTCAAAATATTTTAAATAAAGGGGACAAAGTTTACTCATATTACACCACTACAGATGAATTATCTTCTATGGCAAATATCAGGTTGCAGAAAAAACAAGAACCCCAAAGCAGTTAATTTCCTAATTCAGGTTAGTACATGGAATAACTATAAAGTTACAAGCTTTACGGCATATTTTCATATTCGACAGTTAAAGACAATAGTCGTAAATGTCAAGTTCCTAATTTCTATGGAAAGAAAATGGCATTTTACATCAAAAGAATCGGTGTCAAATTATTAGGTGAATTTATTTGGTTACGCGCGGGGCACCATGAAGAGCGGCTTGCCGCACAACTACTCTGCGACGTAGAAGGGTGGTTTCAAATAAATCTGCTATCTAACTTCCCTCTTCCAGCGAGCAGGGGTAAGAAGGAGACCGCTTTATCAGATGGTACGCTGAAGTTTCACTTAACGCTGCCCCACTACGTCACAGGGAGGCAGGGACGTTGCGCAGCGGGCCGCGTACGGCGCCACGTACGTGTCAGGCAAACTTACCGAAATATTTGACGCCAATTCATTCTGTATACACGGCCATTTTTAAATGCAAAAATATGAAACTGGACTTCTATGACGATTCTCTTCAACTTTCTAATTTAAAATTGTTCCGTATATTACTTAACCATGGAAATGATTACTGGATCTGCTTGAAGTAGTGAAATAATTGCTGTGTTTTCTTTTTCGCGAATGTCCATCTGCTCTGATAGGTTATCTGTAGTGCTGTTTTAGAGCAACCTCTTAAGGATATTTTTTATAAAAAAGGGCTTTAAAATAAAAACGAAATTTCGTTGTTGTTTTTTTTCAACTCATAAATTAATCAGAGTACGGCCACGCGTACTGACGAAATGGACATAAAGAATAACTTGATTCCCGTGCAAAGATATAGGTTGCGTCCATCCGCACAAGCAGCACTGGACAGGAAACAACAAGAATACAAAAGCATTATCGCGATAGCGATCAAGAAGAACCATTAGAGCGCCTCGTAAGTTGGGCTGCGTGGTCGTGACCTGGACATTCCGGGGAGCGGCTTCAATCTCGTGGACAGCCTCGCCATTTGCCACGAAGATTGCAATCGACAAACGATTTGTTCCTATAGGTGCCACAATCGGCACGAACTTCAATGGAAGCCCGCCACGATCCAACAAGACATTGCCTTAGAAACAAAAAGTGAAAAAAAAAAACATTGCCGCCGAAGACATGTAGCGCAAACGTAGGATCCTTTTTTTACTCTTTCTCTAGCAAAAACGAGCTTTCTAATTTGACAAAGACGCGGGAGGTTTTCCGCAGTTCCTGTCCCCACTTTGTTACCGAAGGATATTATGCGGGCCTTAGAAGCAGCAGTCATGAACAACCCATAAGCCGATAACACGCACACGAAACACTGAGACAACATTGCTGGGACTGAGGGTAAGAAGCCGCTCCATAGCGGGCACCCGGAGCTTTCTAATCAGCCGTATAACCGCGTTCTTCTTAAACATCACTGCATGTCTTGTTTTCTAACCACTTGGAAAGATGAAGACTCTAGAGCACACTTTCTTCATTTATGTGGGCTGTTTATATAGTGTCTCTCTGTTCTATCGGTTTGCTTCGCCTTGTAGGCGCGAAGAAAATGATTATCTCTGCGTGTCTTTCAAGTTTTTTCAGAATGGCTTGTTCTTCGGTTCTCACGCTTCGTTTTTTGGACAGTAGTTGACACGAGCAACTTGTGTACGGGCGCCATGTCGCGATATTGATTTTAAAGAAGATCTCTAGAAAGGCATCAAGGGTTAAAGGCAAGAACAGAAAAATTCGAAAGACGAACCTAATCAAAGAAAACATCAGAAGCGGTGCACATAGCGCCTCTAAACAAATAGCAACGGATGCGAATATAAATCTCGCGCGGAGAACAGGAAATCGCAATGACGCCCTCAGAGGGCGTCTTGTATATATATCTTCCTCGAAACGCTTGGGGCTACGCTTTTGAAGGTAATGCAGACGAGTGGGGTGCTCATAGGTAAACTGCGTTATTCTTTCACTCCTTTTCCTTCCATTCTTTTTGTATGCCAAGGTTTTATCCTTGCTTTTCTACTCAGGGGCTGCTTAAAGGTATTTCAAAACAACTTGTTTTGAAACTCGGCTAAGCCAGAGGCGAACGTTGTGCTCTCCGCGGAGATATGCTTTTTACTTTATATATAATGTGCAAGCTTTCGAGGTGAGCGAGCGCCCTTTTTCACACTAGGTCTCCCTGCCCACTTTTGTGTTCCGCATAACACTTTCAGACTGCGAGCATAGGAAGTTCTGCTGCCCTGTGATGAAGAGACTAAGAAAAGGTATTTCTCACGGAACAATGGTATGCCAGTGCAGGTATTTTCGAGCATTCTGCGCAACTGTGCGGTTCTCTCTCCGAGGCCAATATTCAGGTACGTGTTCGTTGTCGAACGAAAATCTTTCTTGAGCACATTCTTAGCGTCGACCACCGAAACCGTATGCAATCCGTATATGCCTTTAAATGCGAAAATCATTTTTTCTTACTTCCGTCTTTTTACTCTATCTATCTATCTATCTATCTATCTATCTATCTATCTATCTATCTATCTATCTATCTATCTATCTATCTATCTATCTATCTATCTATCTATCTATCTATCTATCTATCTATCTATCTATCTATCTATCTATCTATCTATCTATCTATCTAGCCCATTACGTCGGTCCAGTGGCTCAAGTTGTCGGCTTGTTAAGTAATGAACGGGGCTATTTGGTGGACAGTCATGATTGTATTGCGTTTAGTGTTACACTGACGGAAGATTGCTAAAAAAATCACCGCATATCCACGGGGTGAATGATGATGAGTGGGCGAAGCTCCGGAGGGAATCATCGGTAAACTGTGAATCTTCCGTGTAATTCGCCCAGTCTCGCCGCACTAAATCGAATGATTGACTTCCACCAATGACACGAGCCATATGTGACGTCATTGCTATTTTATAACAGCGCCCTTCATTATAATTGCACCATCTCCCGCTTAAGGGGACGCTAGCACAAACGCGTTAGAAACGTGTAGTACTCTCTAGTAAGGGGGAGAGGCCACAGCGTCTTACGCAGCCGTTTAAACATGCCGGAACGTGCAACGCGTTTGCCGACGCCATCACATGACTGCTGAGAGAGTATAACCCCCGTATTCATAAACGCTCCTCGACTTGAACTTGACTTGCCACCGCCTTCAACGCGTTTCGAACGAGCTGCCCAAGGCGGTGGCAAGTCAAGTTCAAGTCGAGGAGCGTTTATGAATACGAGGGTAAGGCGGAGAGGCCACAGCGTCTTACACCAGCTTCTTACACGGGCCGCAACGCGCTAGCACAAACGCGTTAGAAACGCGCAGTCTTTCGTTAATGTTGGGTATTTATTGTCATCGTGGTGCGTGTGTCCATGTGCGCTTCGTGGCGTAGTGGTTAGCGCCGCTCGTTCGGAAGCGAGGGGGTCCCTGGTTCGATTCCGCGCTACGCACACAACATTCGGAATTTTTTTTTCATAAAAGTAGACGTGGCTACCTACTACTACTACATACTACAGAGGAGGGACAGACCCACACCCTAAGGAGCTTCGCCCCTAAAAACGAGCATAAAAGAACAAAAGTGGACGTACGTGCCCGTACGCGTAAGCGCAATACAATCATGAAGGATTGTCCACTTGCTTGGGCCACTAGGTATGTGTTCCTGGTCGTGATGGCGTCGTGGTAGTTCCATCGTCGTCATTCGAGCTTCGTTATCTTGCTCTCATCATGCCATCGTCGTCATACAGTAGTCATACATCGCTGGTCACAGCGCCATTATGATGCCGTCGTGGTCGTTCAGTCATCGTCATTTCAGCCTCGTGATCTGACTTTCGTCATGCTGCTGTCGTCTTTCCTTCTGCCCGGGCCTAGTGGTCCAATTTGTCCACTTGCTTGGGCCACTAGGTATGTGTTCGTGGTCGTGATGCCTTCGTGGTAGACGCATTATCGTCATTCCAGCTTTATCATCTACGCCATCTCCTTACCGTCATGCCTTCTTCGTTCCGTCGACGTCAATCTAAGTAATCTTAATCATACTGTTGCCATTCAATCGTGATTATAATCCCTTCACGTGTTGCCATCTTCAGATATTCACTATCATGCATCCGTTGTCAGACCATCGTAGTTATTGCGTTGTGTTTGTGCCATGTGGAAAAGGGAAAGGAGATTGAAAGAGGATAAGGAAGAGAAAAGTTCACACTTTGCACACACAGTCAACCGTTCATCTCTGAGGTTTAGTCATAGACAGTCATACATCATCATCATCATCATCATCAGCCTATGTTATGTCCGCTGCAGGACGAAGGCCTCTCCCTGCGATCTCCAATTACCCCTGTGTTGCGCCAGCGTATTCGAAATTGCGCCTGCAAATTTCCTAACTTCATCATCCCATCTGGTTTTCTGCCGACCTCGACTGCGCTTCCCTTCTCTTGGTATCCATTCTCTAACCCTAATGGTCCACCGGTTATCCATCCTACGCATTACATAGCCTGCCCACCTCCATTTCTTCCGCTTAATGTCAACTGGAATATCGGCTATCCGCGTTTGTTCTCTGATCCACACCGCTCTCTTCCTGTCTCTTAACGTTAGTCCTAAGATTTTTCGTTCCATCGCTCTTTGTGCGGTCCTTAACTTGTTCTCGAGCTTCTTTGTTAACCTGCCCCATATTTCTGCCCCATATGTTAGCACCGGTAGAATACAATGATTGTACACTTTTCTTTTCAACGACAGTGGTAAGCTCCCAGTGAGGATTTGGCAACGCCTGGCGTATGCACTCCAACCCAATTTTATTCTCCTATAAATTTCTTTCTCGTCAGTCATACAGTGATACAGGTATGTTGTCATAAAGACAGTCCTACAGCCTGGCGCAATTAAAAAAAAACACAGCAGCACCTTTGTAGCCTTGCACAGAGCAAAAGCACTAGGTCACGGGCACTCGATCTTCTCTGTAAAAGCTCTGTCGTCTTAGTGCTCCCAAAGCTGTCCGAAGCAGGCTTATAATTTATGGTGCAGAAAAAGGAATGAAACTGCAGGATCCTCAGCGCATGAAGATAGCCCACGAGAACCCTGTTAAGAATATGGCACTGACGCATCGGATCACTGAAATGTGGTGGCACTTCTTCACTCGTTATTTTTAAGTGCGAGTGCGTAAGCTCTTACTTTGACGGGGGCCTGCTATGCTCCAAGACCACGAAGGCCAAGACAAACCCGCATGCATTTTCATCAGCTCATTTAGGTATTTGAAAGAAATACAAAGCCTATTTCTTTTTTCAGGAAGCGGAAAAAATAGAAGCAGTGAGTACCTGCATGTCTTAAAATTTGCATGCACACTGTGGTCGCTGGTTGGGAACATGAACGTTACGGAGTTGCAGGCATACTATGCATTTTTAAAGGAAGTGCGATAACGTGAACCGGAGTGGGCTTTGGTCAGCGAATTTGGAGAACCAATACCTTCGATTGTTCTAGCGCCTTCACCTCAGCCAAAGATGTGTAGCTAGTTTAGGATTTGACTATAGCAATTTGTCGAACCCAGCATTGGTTGCGTAGCAGAGGCCTAGTCACAAGTCTGACTAATATATATGACTGATATATATAATCTAATACATATATATATATATATATATATATATATCTTTTGAACACACTTTGGAACGTAGAAGGTTTTCTTAGTGTACACAGCAAATGGACAAGACTAGTGACGAGGCCTCCGGACCACCGGCCGCAACGTCAGCAAAATAATATAAATTTGTTGTTAAACGTGTGAGCATCTCTTTCATATTATGTTCTCCGGACACAGTGTAAACTCCTAATTCACTATATATATATATATATATATATATATATATATATATATAATGAACGAGAAGAAAGGGAACCGAGGGGCCGGATTTTATTATTCAGATCATAAGAAGCCAACAAACATTGACACCAAGAACAACATAGGGGAATTACTTGTACACACTAATTGAATTACAGAAATGATAAATTAATGGAAATGAAAAGGGATGAAAAAGAGTTGTCGCAGTTTCACCCGAAAGGCGATGCATCAATTGCGATAGCTACTTAGTAGAGAGCTATACGGAGTAAGGATAGTAGTTTTATCCGCTGTACAAACTTGGACATGCAGCAGCACCGGCAACACACAGCACTGTTGTCGACGCCGTCGGCGTTTTGCCCGCGTTCGCACAAAATGCGTGCGGCGTTGGTGACTGTTGCCGGAGCCTCTGATATAAATAGGCACTTGATGCCGCAGCTAAACGTCGCCTCCCTTCCCTGCCCCCCCCCCCCCCCCCCCCCCACGGCCTTTCGTGCGTCAGAAGAAGGCGCGTTTGCTCTACATATATGGTGATTGTAAAGAAGGAAAGAGACGCCTACTTCTGCAGCCCTTAAGGGAGCACGGCACAGAACGCGCGTTTGTTCTCCGCCGTGCGTTCCCTCCCCGTGAAAGCGCGCGTCCCTCGCGCCCTTTCACTCGCACATACAGCGTTCGGCGGCGCGCGGCGACGATTTCATCTCCATTGACGTCATACGGAACCTCACGGCGACGGCGACGGCGACGGCAACGGCGACGGCGACGCCGACGGCAGAAATCTGCTTTGGTGTGTCCATATAATTGCTATCGCAATAAAACAACTGTCCGCAGGTGGGGAACGAACCCACGTCTTCGCATTACGCGTGCGATGCTCTCACCATTGAGCTACCGTGGAACCGTTTTCCCATCCGCTTTCTGGGGTATTTATGTTTTACAACTAGAACTGCCTAACATAAGTACCCCAGAAAGCGGATGGGAAAACGGTTCCGCCTAACATAAGTACCCCAGAAAGCGGATGGGAAAACGGTTCCGCGGTAGCTCAATGGTGAGAGCATCGGACGCGTAATGCGAAGACGTGGGTTCGTGCCCCACCTGCGGACAGTTGTTTTTTCATCCGTTTTCATTTCCATTAATTGGTCATTTCTTTAATTCAATTAGTGTGTACAAGTAATTTCCCCTATGTAGCTCTTGGTGTCAATGTTTGTTGGCTTCTTATGATCTCATTAATAAAATCGGGCCCCTCGGTTCCCTTTCTTCTCGTTCATTATATAACGAGGGCTCGAACCCGGCAACATTGATGCCTTCAGGGAGCATATGTGGGTTTATTGACCAGTTGCCATCACCCAAAAAAGATCACGTGCTCGTGACGCCTGCGGCAGAAAGGATGTTCCACATCCGCCCCTAGGCTTGTGAGTGGTGGCGCTGGCTAACACTCCCAGAGGTAGTTCTAGTTGTAAAACGTAAATACCCCAAAAAGCGGATGGGAAAACGGTTCCGCGGTAGCTCAATGGTGAGAGCATCGCACGCGTAATGTGAAGACGTGGGTTCGTTCCCCACCTGCGGACAGTTGTTTTTTCATCCGTTTTAATTTCCATTAATTTATCATTTCTTTAATTCAATTAGTGTGTACAAGTAATTTCCCCTATGTTCTTCTTGGTGTCAATGTTTGTTGGCTTCTTATGATCTGATATATATATATATATATATATATATATGTGTGTGTGTGTGTGTGTGTGTGTGTGTGTGTTGCCGTTACATAAATAAAGCAGGGCAGGCAGTAATTCTGTCGTATTAAATGTACCTGCAGTCAAAGCGCAGGAGAACATGGCACAAGTCGATTGTTGTCAAGTGAATTGTATGGAGTGATTAGTCCATCTTTGTCCAGGTCTCACACTCAGCAGGCTTTTCTTCCTTATGAGCGCCACTACGAAATGATATGGGGGACTGCGCCCGGGTATTACCTAAATGTGTTAGCGTACCCGTTCCGTTCCTATAATTATTACATACACCGCTTCCGTTTGTGTATATATGCGTAGATTGTTAGTTAGACTTATCTCTTGAAGTTTCGAGAAAGAAAGCAACATTCATTGGCCCTAAAAATTTGATTCCAAGAGAAATGATTTACAGAAATGGAAGAAGCTTAACCAGACGACGTTCAAGTTGCCTACTTTGCACCTGAGCGAGTGAGATAAAGGGAATCAGAAGAAAAAAATACAGAGGTACAAACAACAAACATGCAGTGCATGAGCATACCGTGATGTTTTGGACAGATGCCATGGTGTTTCGATGTGTCGTGGCAAAATCTTGCGAAAAAAAAAACTAGAATTAGCACGAGCACATAGAAAACCAGTCGCATCAACAAAGCAAACATGAAATCCCAAACGAAGTACCAATTTGTGTCATTCTACATTGCTTTTTACTTTCTCAGTTTCCGTCGGGTTAAACAAGTCAGGAAAAGAAATATAAAAAGCTTACCTGGTTACCGCCTGATCGAGGATCACCGGGATTCGGGCACAGTATGCTTCTAGAGACAGATATACGAAGGTGCACCGTACTCTCATCGCTCATACACATTCAAATACACAAGAGGACCATAAATAATCTATGCTGACATTTGTCTAGGCAGCCTAGCGAGAGGTGCAAATATTAAAGATAGGAGGTAACCCAGCCAGGCTAAATAAAACGAAGAAAAAGCGCAATAATAAAGTCAGTTCATGAATAAAAAGTGAACCACAGTACGAAAGGAAGGCTTATCGCAGTCTCTGCAGACATGCGTCCTCCATCTTGTCCGGTGTCCATGGTAGCGCGTTTCTTGCCTGCACCGAGAACATTGGTGGCACGCGCCATTAAAGACGGCCTCGCACGGCGGTTGCCCACACGTGTTCCTTTCTATGCGTTTCTAAAGAAAGTAAACGCTGTGAAAGCACATAGCTGCGAAAGTACAATCACAAAAAAAAGTGCACAAGGGACACTTTTGTGTACTTTTCTTTTTGAGTCGAGTTCCTTTACTGAATAAATCTCAAGGTAGTTCTTTCATGTGTGTAAACGCTGTGACATTTTGTGCCAGAAGATTTATCCAGGATACTGATGCCTAGATGCTTCAGGACGTGGCTCGGGGGCCTCGAATACGGAAAATTCAGAACAGTATTAATGCTGAAATTTTTAATCAAAAGCTTGAAAAAACCAAGAACAACTCGTCCCCGTTCCTCACCGAAAAAACCTGACCGATTTTCAATTCTGTAAGTGCACGCCTCTGGGCTCCCTGGTGAAGGAAAATGTGCATCCTATCCTGAAATTTATTGCTTCAGAGAATGGCACTTTACAAAGCCAGCTTACTCATATTTAAATTTTTTAGATAGACATATAGAATTTACTGTTAAGACAGACAAAGATGTCAACCTAAGCTAGTGTGCTTTAGTCTGCTACTCTGTACTGGGGAAGAGGTAAGGGGCAGTGAAAGTACTGGGATTGATGATAATGATAAGAGCAGTGGTGAGTGCTCATGTACATTAGACTGTGACCCTACTAGAGCCGCTCGTCCAGCTTCGTGTCCTGCAGAAACTTAAACAGCGATTTAGTTGCCCGTATTGAAGCTGCAGTGTCAGGCCACGGGCCAAGGATAGCATCGTCTGACAGTGTTTGCTGCCAACGCTGGCTAGGGAACCTACCAACGTTCTTCGCTCCATCATATATGCTGGGCAATTATTACACAATATGTGTTCCAGCGTTTCAGGCGTCTGGCAGTGTTCACAATCAGGGCTAATCGACTGGCCGATGAGGTATCTGTAGCGACGGGTGAAAGCAACACCGAGCCAAATTCTGTGAAGCAATGACGCTTTGCTCCGCGTAACCTTTGGGGGCAAACAAAATTTACCGTCTGGGTCGATCACATGTAGGCGCGTGCGGATGTTGTCAGTATGAGCTGTGTATGCCTTCGTAAGGTCCTGCATGAGTGCCTTGATCACTGAGTTGGTGTCAGGTCGCGCGCATGCAATCCGTACTTCATTAGAGGAAGAGAATGCCGATCTTGCCTCACTGTCTGCGAGTTCATTGCCAATCACGACACAGTGACTAGGAACCCATTGAAAAGTGATCACGTGGCCAACCAGCTCGGCAATGTGATGAAGTTAAGCGATTTCTTGCACTAGCAGGCAATATGGTCCTTTATGTAAAAACATTTTAGCGCCTGTAGCGCTGATTTGGCATTGCAGAACACCGTCCATTTATGAGGTTTCTGCGTTCTTATAGAATCAAAAGCCTCCCATATTGCCACAAGTTCCACAGCCGTAGATGTATATTTGTGGTACAGCTGAAATCGCCGACTAATTCCAAGTTGCGGGATAACAAATGCTGCCGTTGTGGCAAATGGTGTGACCGAACCACCGTTATACAATGTACTTGTACTGTCCCAACTACACAATGTAAATATATGAGACAGGGTGAGCTGCTTCAAGGCAATGGTAGAAACGTGGCATTTCTTCGTAATTCCAGGTATTTGAAGCCTCACTAGTGGTCTCGCTAAAGTTCATGTAGGTGTCTCGGGGATGTTGGTGGCATATCTTCATAATTACACCATAACTGCACCGTATCCTAAACTACATATGCAGTTATTGCCCCTCTAAACTTAAGCCCTCGCAAACGCTCAAAGTTCGTATTTACAAGACGACTCTTGCGTTGTAACTGTTTATTGGAGCATATGTCAACTAGTCGTGATGTTGGACATACTAGTGGACAAGGTGGCCGGCCAATGAAAAGAATAGCCTCCAGATCGTACTGAAATTATAAATATGTATTTGATTCTTGGTCCGCAATCATATATTATTGTGTCGTGTTATCGACAGCACTTGGAATGCAGCTCTTTATTATTTTACTAAAGGAAACTCAAGTTCCCACATTAGCCTATGTTGCCAGGACTAAATTACTAATTAGAGCCCTTCTTAATAGAAAGCTCTTAAGGTGCAATTGTTCTTAAGAAAACACTTGAGCCATTCCTCATACTGGACATTACATTAGTGAAAGCTGCCCGCCAATGGTCAGGAGCACTTAAGACCAATAAACTTTCTGAATTTGTAGCCTTGAACCGAACTTACAAAGCTCTTCGTCGACAGCCTCCATGGACAAACCTATTCTAGACAATCCAGGCAGAAGAATATGACTTCGACAGCGATAGCTACAGTGGAAACGTTTGTTGTATAGTGCACCAGTTATACAGCGTGCGCAACGCTCTCATTGTGCGCAATGCACACTACAAATCCGACACATTTTGCGAAGAACATGCATTGCACAATGTCACAGTGTTGAGTCCGGCCGTGGCATGAATTTAGTCTCCTCTGGAGGCAGTGGATGAAGCTCTGTATTTCTTCGCCATAGGGCGAGGATGAGGCTCACAGTGAAGTAAGTGGAATGAATACGACGACCGCACGAAAACGTCTATGATGCTGCTACAGAACGGAACTGATGGAATGGCAGAACAAACTGATTTCCCGCGTCTGAACTGCTCTTTCAAAAAAAGAGAACAGATAAAATAAAACAGAGCGAATATAAAATCCTATAAAAGCGGCTTTTTGTGCTCTACTACATTGCGAATCGTTCACTCTCTTTTTGATGATTTTGTGACATGATCGCAAAGTGCCTGCTCTCTCTGGTCGTTTCACTGTGGCTTCGTGGAAGCTAAGCACGAAAGCCAAAAATAATTGCGGACTAAAGAGAACTGAAGTAAAATACAACCCTGAATTCTCTTCTATTTCACCACTCATTGCACGTGAGGCGGTGCTATTTTCAGAAAAAAAAATGCCTGCATCAGTATTTCAGGTACTAACTATAAAGAGTTGGAGAAAATGCACCGAGGTAAAGGGGTGCCTTTCTCTTAATCACTTTGCTTAAGGTATGCTTAACCGAATGAAAAACGTAACAAATAGACCATTTTATCAGGGAAGGCCTCTTTCGCAAAAATATACGCAGCCTATGTACCACGAAAAACACGTGTCTGCGCGGAAAAAATCATTCCAACTTCCGTGTCTAAACCCTGGTGCGAATTTTCAATAATTCCTCATTCGGTGTCTAGACAGACATGAAAGAATGAATACTTCTCTTTCGCGTCGCAAGTCGCATAGTATGCGAAACGACAACACGCTCGTCCGTGTCGACAGCATGTTTTCAAATGAAGTCAATTGCATGTCTCTTAGGTGAGCACAGCGTTGAAGCTTGCAGATTTACACAACTGTGCCTATGTAGATTGAATGGTGTGAGCGCGTTTTACGCTTGCATCACTGCGTCGCAATGTTGCCGAAATGATAACGTAGCAAAATATGAACATTGAAGACACGTGTACGAATAATTTCCATAATTCTCCAGTTGATTACGGCGACAAATGTCCCCGGACTTTAATGAAGTCGATTACTCTCTAAACGTCCGGCGCCCTTTAGGGCTTGTCTGCTCCCCAAACAATTATCGTCATCTATCATGCGTATTTTCTTGCTTTCCTTGCAGAATTGCATATGTCGCTGTCACAACTGGGCTGTCGCAACGGGGCCTACGCAGTTGCGACAGCCACATTGAATATAACAGTCCTGTAGGCACTGAATCGCATATCGAGGCCACCATACACGCTTGAACAAACCCACAGCGTCTTTTCGTCTTAATTTCTCAGAAGGACGGCATAAATTATGCGCGGTTACGATTAAATGTCTTACGTTTCATCGGAGATGACGCACGCTGTAAAAGAACCCTCCATGTTCAAGATGCCACAAGTGAACCTGCTAATGCTCGAACTCATTTTCGTGTAATATACGGCATCTAGGCACATCGTCGTACCTCTTAATTCAGATGTTTCTTTGTCTTGTTTGTGTGCACTGCCACGCTCATGTAGTTTGCTGCCCGTATTGATCTATAACATCTGTATGACTGCATTCATTCCATTACTTGTTGCGGCACAGCAATTATGATGTTCGTTCACGTTCACGACGCCTGTGCCGTGTGCCCTACTTCCAGCAAACATCACTTCAAAAGACAAGCAAGTAAATGTGTAAAACCACGGAAACTTGTGCCGTATAAATGTGTAAAACGACGCCTGTGCCGTGTGCCCTACTTCCAGCAAACATGACTCCAAAAGACAAGCAAGTAAATGTGTAAAACCACGGAAACTTGTATTTATACATAGGAAGGTATATAAAAAAGTGCAAACAACCGTACTATTCAGATAAGCATTAAAATAAGTTATTGACTTGGGCGATCGGTGGCAAGCGGTAGTAACCTTGGGCTTTTTATTTCTCGCATGGGGCGTTGTTCTGGAGGTCACCGGTGTCAAGGTAAACAGAAAAATGATATAAACAACAATAATGGCAATCTGATGCTCCCTAGGAAGGAAACAAGTCCATTAAGTCCCTTAAAGACCAGTGTTTTTAGCAACGGGGAATAGACTTAAGGAACATTGCCCCGTAAACATTGGCTCTTTTGCGACCTTCATCAAATGGTTAGTCGTTTGCAGAGAGCCAAAAATACTGTGCTGCGTGTGCTCAAGGTTTGAAGGTCCTTCTGTCAGGCGTTAGACACTATTTAGCCTGATCAGCCTCGGTGTCAGCTTGGTAGCGAGGTCTTATGCGTGAATGGTAAATTTCCATGGCTTAATGAAACCATTTTTAAGCAACCTATTAGGGGATTTCAACAAAGTCTGACAGTGTGTAAGACCTCCCTAGCGGGTAATACCTGACTGCGGTGAGTTTCGAATTTAATTCAAAGGAAGCCCTCTATTACCGTATGGCGCATTTGAAGTGTTATTACATGGCTGACATACTTCTCACAATTGATACCGTGAAGCCGTGGTATACGCGTTGTGGCGCGGTACGAACTCACAAATTCTGACTTTAAAATGTAAGAGAATGCTAAAATTTTGTGTGATAAGAACCCAGCACTGCACTAACGAAATTTTAGGTGTGCTGCATACACATAAAGATGCTTCTAGCGCAGGCCTGATCAACTGCGCGATCTGGGTCACTATGACGTGGCGCTGCTGTGCACGATCTAGCTGGATTTATCCCGACCACGCCAGCCACATTCCAATGAGCGTGTAATGCAAAAATGATTGTGTTATTGTGCATTCGGTGAACGTTAAAAAACCAAAATAATTCACAAGTCCCACCTGACGTCATGGCTCATAATAACTGTGAGTTTTGCCATGTATATATTCAGAATGCAATTTATTTATTTACCATACGCCCGCTTCACGTGAAGTCCTGTTACAATGCTTGTGGCCTGGCAAGCAACAGCGTCCGCTACACTTAGGAAGTCTAACTACGGCCAGCTATGGCAAGAAGACGAGCAAGTACACCTAGGGACTGTTTCCAATGTCCTTCTTATGCAATGTCATTTACCTTCATTTATGGGTGGTTTTAGTATTTTATCGCCAGGACCCGTGGATCTTCAACCAGCAAGTGTGGATGCACAATTCAAATGCTCTTGATATGGCCCGGTATCGACACCAGTCGAGAAAGTGTCTAGCCGATCCATGCAGTGGGCTGCATAGCACGCACTCTCGTGGGCTGAAGCAAACAATGTGAAGATGGGCAATGTTCTTCATGAAAGCACAGACAGGTGCTGTCACACCTCTAGACATATGTGGATATGTATATGCTATCACCGCATTGAGTAGGACTGAGAGTCATGCTTATAATGTAAAGAAAGGTTTAACCAGTAGCGCAAGTCTATAAGAGGCTAACGCCAGACAAGCAGGAGATTCGCTTATTGCGCACTTCCCTACGCAGTATACTAATGGGACATGCCCAAAGACGATGCTCAAAGCACGTTGGAGCGCTTGGGAAAGGCGAGAATGGCCCGCGGAGATTATGCCTGCAGGGAATGTGGAATAATGGCAGATAAATAGAAAAAAAAAGGCTAAGAAATGCAAGAAAAACAATTCCGGGAAACTTCACAACACGAAGAAAAGCTTATCCACCCGCGCCGTGAAAAAGGCGAACGCTGTGAAAGGAAGTTATCGGGAGACAAAGAGACCCCTGACGTGCTGCTGATGTCAGCGAGGGCTTTGTGATGAAGCGAACCGCTCCGGTGCCTTATTGGGGGTGCTGAGAAGCAGACACAGCTGAGACGGGACAATGAGTGCCGCCGATGAAAGCAAGTAGACGGAGCTGCGAAAGTGACCGAAGCAGGATATTGAATAGTCATTTTCTCTTCAAAATTGCGCCATATACGAATCTCAAGGACAGTTATAGTATAGGCATATGTACGCATGTCTTTAGGATCGTGTATTTCTGCTGTAACTTATACAGTTTCAAACTGTAAGCTAATGAACGGATAAAGCTAAAGAAGAGAAGGTGATAAAGGGAGAAGAAAAAACGAGCACTAACGAAAGGATATTGGCACGGATGTTGCCCAGAGAAGAGTCTGGTTGGCTGCCCTACACTGGGAGAAGGGAACAGGGAAATAGAAGATGTCCCCTCTTCACAAAAAGCTCGTACTCTAGACGTGTTCGTAAAAGAAATTTTGAACAAATCTTAATGATGGACATATCATAAGCAAAGGCGATCTGCTTATAACAAAGATCACTTACGAACGAGAAGCTATGCGCATTTGGCCCCAGAAGTTTACTAATATACAAAAAGGGCCGCTCCTAACCGAGGAAAAAAAAACTGATGAGTAGCATATCACAGCTTATCGGAGTATCTTCAGTGTATCACTATGAATGTAAGAAACATCTGAAACTCGGCACCTAAGAAACCTTCTCTTGAACGTAGCAGCGTAATCATAACGAGGAACAGGTACAAAACATTGAATAATGTTTTTTTTTTAAAACAGTGCGCCGAAGTTATACTTGGTGAGTAAAAACGCTATGCAGGAATTGTTCTTATCAAGGAGCCTGTACTTGAGAGCCCAAGGTGACTTTGGTATAGATATGGCTGTACCCTCTTTATGTTTCATAAATGAACAGTACAATAAAAAAGGGGATTGCTGAACAAGAGCTGGGCGTCCACTGCTCTTCTTTAGTCCTAAGAGTTACCGGTATGTAAACTCGCAAAGCGTTCTTGAATGGGAAAAACCATGGCGCTATTCCAATGCATATTCCTGTGGCGGCGTGCATAAGGTTGTTTTGATGTGACTGAGAGACAATTCGGTAGGGTTAGAACTGTGGACGTGTTCTCGGACGATCCCTTTGAACCAATTCAACCTGCCAATAAGCGTGCGCTTGATGCCCAGGCGATGGTATCGCCGAAAGTGATCGTCCCAGAATACGTCCCCTGAAGTACAATCATGGGTTAGTTGGACTTAGAAGTAGTCAGTTTCCGCAGGCGACTCCGCCAAATGAGGGGAAAAAGAACGTTGTTTCAGCAATCTGGCAGTATGACATATTACTTGAGCACAGTTACAGCTCTTCCACATGAATTAAGCTATGCGTTCAGGGTGGTGTATTCACTGTCAGGTTGACTCTTTCTTTTTCTTTTAAACGTGAGTCAAAGGCAGGTGAAAGTTACCGATAAGTCGATGAGGGTAGCTACATGGGCTTGTTGGTATGGTATGTTCTATTGTGTAGTAGTGCAAGCTGAATGACAGGGACAGCAGAAAGGCACACAGGCACACATCGCTGTGTGTGTGTGAAACGTGCCTTTCTGTTGTCGCTGTCGTTTAGCGGGCGCTACAACAAAATAGAAGTTACCGATGAGACTCTGGAGCTAACTGAAGGCATATACAACATCTGAGTGCATTTTGAAGGGAACTTTAAATCTAAAAGGGGTCAAACTAATTGAGTCAGTTGTGCCTCATCTTGCTTATACTCCTTCAAACAAAAGAATTGGAGCTCATTTAAGACAGTTACGCCAGCCCACGCTAAGAGTATCTTATAGCCAAAGCTATCGGGTCGCTCACACTATAGCTCGGTAAGCGTAGCGCATTGGCTCCAGCAACACAGTTGCCTGTTGCCTACCCTACGCACAGGCGACGAAATGGCGGCAAGGGTCTTGGAAACTGCTTTGCGGTAGCTTGCGAGCTCAGCTCGCCATTAGGATTGCATTCTAATTAAGGAAAAGACACTCGAGGAGCCCGTAATGAGGTGTCGGAGGTACTTTGCCAGATGGCAGTGGCATGTATAGACTAGCCTGCATTGCGTGCCACTATTCTAATTGCATGCATTCTAGCTTGGCCTTAGGGCTCTGAACTTGCTAGAGGGCCGCAATGGACACGATAAGAAAACTCATGCGAGGGAGAGCCGCACCAATATCGAGGAAATATCCGGAGTGCTAAAAATGTATAGATAAACGCGTAATTATCTAAGGAGGCAGAGAGCACCGTCTTCTCGAAGTGTTTCTGCAGCACATGTTCTCGAGAACTGTGTGCAACGCAGAATAAAAAAATGGTGATCGTGCTAGGAGTACTTTTGTTGCCCGTAGCTTAAAACTTTATTGCTCGAAAACCTAGGTGACCCCGAGGCTTCAACTCATTCTGAGAAGAAACGCGATACACTATGTTGTAAACTTAAAAAAATATCTCCCATGATGCTTCAAGGTGTTTATTCTCGCTTCAGAATGCCAGCCGTTTTTCCTGCTGGTGCCGATGCTTATGTTGTTCCAAATGCGGGGCATTGAGGTCACAGGAATTATAACAGTCATATCGGTTTTCAAACTTTTATTACGTCCGTGTTCACTATGGCAAAAATAACGATCCTCAAACCTCGGTGTTGTTCATTTAAGGTTCCAAAAGTGACCGCGCAATGCGTCAACCCACTCGTTAGTAACGAGTGCAGTCAAGTGCTTTCAAAAATGTTTTCTTGTAGCCGGTAATTCTTGCACAGGTATTGCCTGTCTTGCTTCACGAAAACCTTCCGCTGCTGTCCGAGGAAGCAGCGCTGTATCATTGTTATTACTATCCTTTATTGACATCCCCACTGCAACGAGGGGGAGACAAATATATAGTCGCCTAGTCTGCTTGATATAACCAGGTATGCTGTACATCTGTTTCAGTATAACATTTTGTGCACATCTTTTTTTTCCCCTTATTGCTTCTATATCGAACCAGTACCGCTATACACGTGCCTGTAGCCTGTAGCAGATCCAGTCCTATCAGAGGCTTTCCTGCTTTTTTCCAGCAGCACTTTAGATCTCCTTGGCTTATATTGTGTTCTGACCAGCGAATGCTTCCATTTACTTTAAATCTCGGTGCTTCTGGAAGGCATGCGTTAGCTTGGGGTCTCTCTTCGCATTCTATTAGAATGTGCTGCGTTGTCACCAGAATCTAACTGCACCAGAAGACGCATGCCTTGGCTTGTTGCGAATATTCGCCCCGGTATATATTTGTCCTTACGCAACTAGCTCTATTCTCAAAAAGCAAGCACTGCCCTTCATCTTATCGTGCAGATTTTTTAAAATTTATTTTCTGCCATTATTCTACATCGCCATGGTCTTTTTTTATTTTCATCTTTCGCATACAGTTTACTGCCTCTGTTTCTCTCACTTTCTTTTTGATGACTCCTGGTTGCCTATTTAAATTTTAATTTACTCTGTGCTTGGTTTCGAGTGGACACGCAGCGGCAACCTCGCGGAAATTGTGCGGGTTCTGTAGTAGTAAAAATAGAATAAAATGGCCAGTGGCGGTTAGGTGCGAAACGCCCAAAACGGATGAAAAAAAAGCTTGGATGCCTAATTGCCGCCAGCAGAAAATATAGTAATATAGCCTCTTAATTGTTATCTCCCGTTCCAAACTACAATTAAGTTTCACCGATGCTGGCGTCAGAATCAGACATGCAAGTTGAGCCGGGTGAGTGCTGCCACAGCACTTTCGTGCCGTGATCGCGCGCCATCCAAAACATTTCAACAGCTTCTTCGACAAAATGTTCACGTCTATTTGATTTTCTTGAAGATATGATTGAGAAATACTGGGAACCTGATTCTATACAGCCAGCGTTTTCACTAGAATGCTAAGAGTGATAACACAGGTGCCACCCGGCGTACGCCCACTGTTTCTCCAGGGGTATCTGGTGCAGTTTGACAGTGCGTGGCGAGACAGAAAAAAATTGGAGGACCCTTAAGCTTCGCCCTTAAGAGTGCAACGCGATAGCATTCAAAGATCCCCGAATGCTTGTCAGGCTTTCCGGCTACTGCAGCTTTCTTTTTTCTCCACCTTCGCCTCGGCGCGCCACTGTTGGTATGGTAGAAATGCTGGTAAGGGGGTTTGTGTTTGAGTTTCCTCGTTACAGAATTATGTTTTCTCGTACATTCAAACTACAATCGGACGTTATCACGTCTGCAGGTTGTTGTTAAGTCGTACATTACGATTTTTCTGGCGGATTTTCCTTTGACAAGTTCAATTTTATTCGCTAATCTCTTGCGCCACGCGGAGGGCCTGTTTCATCGAGAGCCAAAATCATCCACGGTTCGGGATGATTTTCGCCGCCACCGACGTCGGCGCGCCTACGCTGACACCGACGCCGACGCCGAAGTTTCTGCGACACGGGGCCCTTAACGCTCTGGCATTAAAAGAAACAAATGAGAATGCTAATCATACAATCTTATAGCGAGAATAACGGGCGTACAATTCGTGTTGCTGCTGAAACCATGCATTGACGCCGCACCATGCCAGCGCGTAGCCGCCACCATCGAGAAAAACACTTGCTATAGCTTCTATTCTATGCGAAATAATGCCCGCTAGAATAGCCTCAAACGTGAATTATTATTTTGGGAAAGCGATGTCCACTGTCGAACGTTTACTGGCAACGAGGGTTCCGGTACAGACAGGTTCAGCTGCAGTGCACCGCTATACAGACGGCGCACGGTGAACAATCTCGGTCGCACTGGCATCGTAGCCGTTGGAGACACGATGGTCTGCGAATTTTCTTCTTCGTGTGAAATAAGTGCAAGAAGAGGATAAAGCTGAAGCAGGGGCAACACTAACGAAGCTGCTCGCCGCTCGCCTGCTGTCTTCGTCTGCTGTCCTGTCTCGGGTGTGGTCAAGTATCGGGCGGCGGTTATCTATTGCTCTTTTAACGTCTCGATTGTTCTTTTGATTCATTTATTGATCTTTTTTCTTCACCTTTAGGATTCTTG
Source organism: Dermacentor silvarum (assembly GCF_013339745.2). Taxonomy (NCBI): domain Eukaryota; kingdom Metazoa; phylum Arthropoda; class Arachnida; order Ixodida; family Ixodidae; genus Dermacentor; species Dermacentor silvarum. Next base: position 101,041,715 of record NC_051157.2, read on the forward strand.
TGTCGCGAGTGTAAAGTCAGACTAACCTGATGTCTCTTTCTTCCCCCGGTCAAGGGCATTCCCCTTGGCTAGCCTCAATCCCTTCCCGAGAGTGGCCAATAGACTCTTTTTTACGCAGTGGCAACAAAAGTGTCCCTGTGGCTCTTGTGCCTACAAATGGGGGATCGATTCAGATGAAGAATCCGAAAGCGATTCAGGTGGAGCTTCGAAAGGCCTCCTCCCAGTTCCAAAAGATCACCGAGGTCCGCCAGTTTGGTCGCGGTGGTATTCTTTGCTGCTCATCGGATCAGGAGTGCGTTCGAGACCTTCTAAACTGTTCTGAATTCGCATCGAATCCGGTGAGCCCGTTTATTCCACCACACCTTGCATGCTCGAAAGGCTTAGTTCGTGGGGTCGACGCGAGCCTGGACCCCTCAGAAGTGCTAGACTTATTTTCAGTTGCTGGAGCTGTATCCGTATACCGGTGTAGCCGAATTATTGAGAACAGGAAGTCACCTACGGAGTCGGTGATTGTTACGTTCGCGGGAACAGTTCGTCCAACTGAAATCAAGGCATGGCCCCTGATATACAGAGTAGAGCCACTTTCCCCAAGACCACTACAGTGCTTGAAATGTTGGCGCTACGGACACACTATAAAAGGATGCAGATCGGTTACTCGATGCCGCCTATGTGGAGAGAATCACGACAGCACAGAATGTAAGTCGCAGGAAGAAAACTGCTGCCTATGCAATGAAGCACACCCTGCAGACTATTCAAACTGTTCTGCAAAGGAACGAGAATTAAGAATACTAGAAGTGGTGGAACGCAGGCGTTGCTCACGTAGGGAAGCAGTTACAGAAGTTCAGGGAAGATCCCAGGGCTACGCAGGCGTAACAGCTCGTCACACCGCTAGTATGGATGTTTCTCTATCCAAGGTCATAGCAGAGGCAGTAGAGAAAGCTATGGAAAAGGCAATGGAACGACTTGCAACAACTCTTTTTGAGTCCTTGACACAAATGATGACTAGCCAGATGGCGCAGGTCATTGGTGCAGCCTCTACCCAATCTCCTGCATACCAGGTTGCAAATGTACTAAACATAACTCAAAAACAAACATTGTCATCAAACTCGTCAGCTGACTCCCCTTGCGCAGGACCTTCTACTCAAGTAGAACGGACGGAACCGGAACCCCTAACGGAAGAGTATGAAGACTACCAGGATGTAGACATGGAACACAAAAGTCTAAAACGCACACGATCTCCTCCCCACAAAATTTCTTCAAAGTCAAAAACTCAAAAATATGAAAAAGTGAACCTTTCCAAGAAGGACTTTTTGAAAGAGACTATTTTGGATCAGGCGGTTTCCGCTACCGTTCTATCTTCACCATAGGGTCTCTAAAAATCTTGCAGTGGAATTGTCGTTCAATTGTTTCTGCTACTACAGATCTATCGTATATTTCTTCTAAATTTTCTCCAGACATCATTATCTTACAAGAAACCTGGCTTTCAAATGGTCAAAAATATTCTCTAAAATATTATCGAATGTTTCGTTTGGATCGGCCTGCCAGAGGTGGTGGCGTTGCTTTCTTGGTTTCAAATAAATTTAGTCACAAAGCAACGATATCGTTTCAAAGAATGTCTACCGAATGTGAAATTTTAGCATTAGACATTTCACTCCCAGACTGCTCCCCTTTTACCTTAGTTAATTTATATTTCCCAGCAGGAGTGCAGGATACATTTTCTCTAGACACCGTATTAGCTTCCTGCAGAAAAGACATAGTATTCGCTGGTGACTTTAATTCACACCATGTATCTTGGGGTTTTAAAACTGATTCAGAAGGAAAACGCCTGTGGGAATGGACTCTTGATAATAATCTATCTTGTCTAAATTCAAAAGTTATTACGTTTCTTCGCGGACAGTCTCAATCGGCTATAGATCTCACTTTCTCCAGCTCATCTTTAGCTATATCATCGTGGAATACCATAGACTGTGCTACGAACAGCGACCACCTCCCAATTATTTTTCAAATTGATTTCCCTGTGATTTCTCTTAGAAGGAAAAATAACTCATTTATAAACTATAACAAACTTCAAAAAGACTTGAAGTCTACGATGCTTTCACGTACGGATATGCAAGAGGATATTAGGGCTCTGAGCCTCTGTGCAGTTTTAAAGCGTTCCGCGAAGAATGCAACAGTTAATTTAACCTGCAACACAGGTAAACCATTAAGTCCGTGGTGGAATTCAGATTGCGCGAGGGCCCACCGAAAACGAAAAGCTGCCTCGAAGCAACTTCTTTGTAATCAATGTCCAAAGAATTGGAGTGATTACCAATTTGTTGCTGCAACATTCAAGCGTACGATAGATAAAGCCAAAGAGGAGTATGATATGAATAAATACAATCATCTGTCTAAATCAAAAAACAAAAAAGCCCTTTTTAGGTTTTTACGCTCTCGAAAAATGATTCCAGTTCCAGCAAATATTGACTCTTCCGTGCTTTCGCCACGTGAATTATCCGAATTATTAGAAAATATTGGAAAAGGACTGAAAGATAGGTTCACTTCAATCATTCCACCGTACATAGTGAAACCGTTACCACTAGAGGAATTTAGGGAAGTCACAACACAAGAACTGGCGGATGTTGTTCGCTATCTGCCTTCTTCAGCGCCAGGACCAGATGGAGTTACCACAGCCGTGATAAAAATTCTGTATGAATTGTCCCCAGAAGAAATTTTGAATATGGTAAATTACTCTTTAAAAAATGCGTGGGTACCTTCAGAATGGAAACTTGCTAAGGTAATTCCGATACTTAAAAAACAGGGAGGTCGATATGATTTAGATAATATTAGACCAATTTCCCTAACATCAAACTTAGTTAAACTAATTGAACGAATTTTAAATTGTCGAATTACGACCTACATTTCTGAAAACTTAATACTTAGCCCCTGTCAAATTGGTTTTAGATCAGGGTGCTCGATTTGGTGTGCGCACGTAGATTTAGAGAGTCGCATAAAACTTGCTCGTCGCCGAAGAGAATATTCAGCATTAGTGACCCTGGATCTAGCAAAAGCTTATAATTCCGTGGAACATAGCATACTGATAAAGCAATTAGAGAATTACAGGTTTCCGAAATACATCACGGCGTGGTTGTCAGAATTTTTAAGGGAAAGAGAGTTCTACTGTTTTCAAAACGGATGTTCATCGTCTAGGTATAAGCAACAGAGGGGAGTACCACAAGGATCAGTATTATCTCCTGTTTTATTTAATATATTTTTAAGCTCCATCCCGCTGCTCCAGGACATTCATGTGTACGTTTATGCTGATGACATCGCTTTTTTTGCATCGAATGCTGATCTACATTCTCTTTATCAAATGTTACAAAATTACTTATCTATGCTTGAAACTTGGATTGAAACCATACATATGTCTCTGAACGTTAGTAAAAGTGCACTCCTTCTCTTTCCTTTAGATGTTCCCGTTCACATTTCACTGATGTATCGTCAAGAGTTCATTCCTCAGGTGGATTCTCTTAAATATCTGGGAATTACATATGATGGAACACTAAACTGGAAAAGCCACATTGATAACGTCGCGTTTAAGGCAACTCGGGCTGTAGGATGGTTGCGTAAAATCAGTAACCGTCGATACGGGCTGCGAAGAAACACATTAATTATGATATATAAAATGTATGTCCGACCAATCATGGAATTTGGATGTGTCTTATTTTCTGGGTGTCCAGCTTATAAAATTAAACCTTTGGTACTATTAGAAAAGGAAGCTCTGCGTTTGTGCCTTGGACTCCCTAAGTTTGTTGCAAACAACGTTCTGTATATGGAAGCGCGACTACCATGTTTAATTAGTAGATTCCAAATCCTTACTGTCCAAACGTACCTAAAGTTTTACGATTCTCCCCAAAGAAGATCAATGTATGTTTTCATTAATGAACCAAGTACGTTTTTTAATACTCATTGGTCGCGACTGCACACCCCTCAGATCGTATTCGTACAGGCACAGCTAACACCACTGAATGTACAAATTCAATGTATTCACCCAATAAGTCAATCCAAGAAAATCCTCCAAATTGAATTTGACGATATCTTCCCCTCGAATGCTAAACTAATGCCATTCCAATATTTAAATGACCAATTACAAGATTACCTCTCTCACCAGGAAACAAACAATATAATAGCCACGGACGCTTCAATGTTAAACGAAAAGGCTGGCGTAGGCATCTTTTCTCCTTCTCTTAGTTGGTCCTTTTCTATTCGCCTTCCGGATTACACGACTATTTTCATAGCAGAATTATTGGCGATTGTTTTAGCACTGCGCAAACTACCCCCGAATCAATTATCAGCTGTCGTAGTAACAGACTCTCGATCGGTATGTGTGTCGCTTTCCTCGGCAACGAATTCAACTATCTTAAATGTGTTTCAAAATTTAATCCCTACAACGTTACAAAAAATTAATTTACTCTGGGTTCCTGGACACTGCGGTTTATACATAAACGAAATGGCAGATTTATTAGCCAGAACATCTTTAAATGGACCTGTGCTTCATATTTTACCGGATACAGCTTACGTCACTGCATCGAGATTCAGAACGTTTAGCCTACGAAATGACTTAATCAAATTATCGCTGATCCCATCTACAGACTTTCAGCATCTCGGTTTTGGCTGGAATAATCAGTGGTGTCCTTCTCGGCAGTTAGAAGTTACATTCTCCAAATTACGCTGTCGCATCCCGGAATTGAATTTCTATTTACACAGAGCTGGTCTGACGATGTCCCCTCTGTGCCAAAATTGTAAGGAAATTGAAACAATAGACCACTACTTTTTATCATGCCGACGTTATTCAAACCAGAGAACGAAATTACTCGAAGCTCCACTCTGCAAAATTGGATTAAGATTAAGTACACCAGTATTATTATCATTTGGGGCCTCCTCCCTCGGCTATTGTCACAGAGACGTTTGTTGCGCAGTCTTTCAATTTTTAACAGAAACAAGACGATTACCCTGTTAATTATAGTAACCCTATTCTACCTATCAGATCAGTATTCATTTCACTGAAATTTGTTTCTCCAAATTCGTTAGTAACATTGTATTTTTTCTGACCTTGATAATAACTATATTTTTCACCTTTTGGTTAGTCTGACTGCTCGTTGGCACAATACTCTTGGTATACAAAATTTTCTTTGTTTTTGTTTGTGCCTTCTTTACTTTGCGTATCTCATTGTCAAAAAGAATTTTTTTTTTAGCTACCTACTGCCGCCCGATTCTTGGCCTATCCCCCTCAGTGGGTGCGAGCCATGGTGAAGGATCATCATCATCATCATCAACTATATTGCGGCTGATGATCGTCGGCTGTTCATTCGAAGCGCCGTCAACTACAGCTTCGAAGTGAAGCGGAAAAGGCCTATAGGTATGCTCAGCGGCGAGCGGTCAGCAATGGTGAGGCTGCTGGTGACGCCAGTCTCTGCCGCTGATTGGCCACATCGCTGTAAGGCCGCTGCAAAAATAGGGTTCCGGACGATTACTCTGTGTGGCAGGTGCTCGCTCGTGAACTCGCCGTTCACGAACAAAACCGCCGTCGGGCAGCGGCCCGCGAATGGCAGATGGCGTACGGCGAGTTGCCTTACCGCTAACGTGAACGAGTCTCAATTCCGGTGCCATGGACACCAGGTGTGGTTCTAAAGAAATCAATGTCACAGTGCTTACGGAGGAATAACTCTCTCTATTAGCGTCTAGGATGAGCAGAAAAGGAATACGTCACCACTTACTTGAATTCTGACGTCATTTACAGCTTCTTCACTCGTCAGCAGTATTTCGCTACAACCCTTAACTGCTCTCGCGAGGGATCGTTTTCGCAACCTCGAAAACAATTAACTGACGCGAAGCGGGACCTAAGGCGAGACGCCAGTGCATTAAGTATGAAGCGGCGCAGCGCTGACGTCAGCGCAGTGCATATTAGTGAAGGGTTCATTGAAAAATGTGACGATTTCTGTCGAAAAGCGTTGCTACACTCTTAGTCCATAGTGGCATAAAACAATGCATACAACGCGAAAAGTAGATAAAAAATTCAACGCTTTTAAATGGCTCACTGCAAATGGCCTACTACGTTTGCAGCCTATTTTATGCGGCTCTTCGTATGCGGCCTGCATTTAGATGGTCCCATCCGTTGCAGAGTAGGGCTGCTTTGAAAACGGCACGCATAACGCCAAATGTTTTATGCGGTATTTCAGATCAAATCTGCCCAGTTTACTAAGCCGCTAAAATATTATGCGGCTCAAGATTATGCGGCCCAATGCGCATTTTTCATTAAAAAATTATTTATTTATAGACAGGTATCGCCTAGGGGAGTTCTGCGCGCGGTTTCATGTAGCTAGCATAGAACCACATCATAGAAAATTGATAACACACAGCACACAAGCGTGGAAGCGCACATTACACAAACATGGAAACACTGGGAATCGAACCCGGTACATTGCGTGAAAACCGGACATGCTGAACACAATACCACATCGCTACCCTGGTGCAGAAGACTCGCATAGCTATTTGTAGATACATTTGCGCTTCCAAGGCTTTCATTTGAACTGAATGGTTCGCCCTTGGCGATCGTTCGTGGTATACATATAGATTGTGTAACTGCAGCCAATGCTTAGGTGGTTGCTGATCTAGTAAAGATGTTTTTAAATGAGTAGCGGTATACGAATACCGCTTTCAACAGCTCTCATGTGGTTCGGGAAGGCTAAACGTGGTAAGATTACGGAACATGGGAACTGCGCAAAAAGAAAAACTGCTTAAAAGACGAATATTGTTCTTCAAAATGTTATGTTTATTCACTACGCTGCGGAGTGTTCGCTGCAGTCACTCTTTGGCTTTGTCTGACAGGTTTAGTTAAAACTGATCTGCCACCAACATGCACACCTGCAACTATAATTAACTGCATTTGCTGCAAGGTTGTGCTGCTGCGCTGCCTCGATGGTACAGCGGCAATCATTATCATCATAATCAGCCTAAATTTATGTCCACTACTGGATGATGGCCTCTTCCTGCGATATCCCATTACCCGTCTTGCGCTAGTTGATTCCAACTTGCGCTGGAAAATTTCCGAACTTCATCATCCCGCCTAGTCCTCTGCCGTCCTCGACTGCGCTTCCCTTCTCTTGGTATTCATTCTGTAAGTCTAATAGTCCACCGGTTGTCAATCCTACGTATTACATGGCCTGCCCAGCTCTATTTCTTCCTCTTAATGTCAATTAAATTATCGGCTATCCCCATTTGCTCTCTGATCCACACCGCTCTCTTCCTGTCTGTCAACGTAAGGTCTAACATTTTTCGCTCCCTCACTCTTTGTGCGGTCCTTAACTTGTTCTCGAGCTTCTTTGTTAGTCTCTAACTTTCTGCTCCATATGTCAACACTGGGAGAATGCAATGTTTGTATACTTTTCTTTTCAACGACAATGGTAAGCTCCCAGTCAGGATTTGGTAATGTCTATCGTATGTACTCCAACCCAGTTTTATTCTTCTGTAAATTTACTTCTCATAATCAGGGTCTTCTGTGAGTATTTGACCTAGATAAACGTACTCCCTTACAGACTCTAGAGGCTGACTGGTGATCCCAATTCTTATTCCCTTGCCAGACTATTGAACACTACCTTTGTCTTCTGCATAATAATCTTCAACCCACTTTCACATTTTATCGGTTAAGGTCCTCAATCATATGTTGTAATTCATCCCCATTGTTGCTGAATCGGACAATGTCATCTGCAAACTGAACGTTGCTGAGATATTCGTCGTTATTCCGAACTTCTAAGCCTTCCCAGTCTAAGAGCTCGAATACTTCTTCTAAGCATTGGAGAGACTGTGTCTCCTTGTCTGACCCCTTTCTTGATTGGTAACTTTCTACTTTTCTTGTGGAGAGCCAAGGTAGCTGTGGAATCTTCGTAGATATTTGGCATGATATTCACGTATGCCTCCTGTACTTCTTGATTACGCAATGCCTCTATGACTGCTGGTATCTCTACTGAATCGAATGCCTTTTCATAATCTATAAAAGCCATATAATGAGTTTCATTGTACTCCGCAGATTTCTGGATTACCTAATTGATGACATGGATATGATCCATCGTCAAATATCCCTTCCTGAAGCCAGCCTGTTCTCTTGGTTGACTGAAGTCAAGTGTCGCCCTGATTTTATTGGAAATTATCTTGGTGAATATTTTATACAATACGGAAAGCAAGTTATTCAGTCGATAATTCTTTAATTCGTTAACGTCTCCCTTCTTATCGATTAGTATGATGTTGGCGCTCTTCCAGCTCTCTGGTACACTTGAAATCGTGAGGCATTGTGTATAAAGGGCCGCAAGCTTTTCAAGCATAATTTCGCTAAAATGGACTGTTATTCCATCTTCTCCAGCAGCTTTTTCCCTGGTCACGTCTTGCGAGGCCCTTCTAATGCCATCGCTAGTTATAATGGTAATACGGCTCCGTAATTCTGAGACGTCGAATTAGCGGGCGGTATTTCGCCGGCACATCTAAGTTTGTTGGAACGACCAATATTTCCATTCACCTCCGCTGGCCGCAAAAGGAATGCCCTATCCGTAAGACTGACATATATAGCTTTTGTCAGTACAAGAAGACTGCTGTTGAACTGCGCCTTTTATCCTGCTCCGTTGTACGTAGTTATTTACTCCGTGTTTGTTTACTATTTACTTCGTCTGTATCTCCGTTCGTGAACCTTGGCCGCTATAACGTAAAATGATTCCGAACTGTTTTGATTCCATACTCCTGACGTCGAATTTACGTAACCACCGACGCAAGCATCGGGCGGTGACCCACAGCGTTGTCTGAACAACCCAACCAAACACTCTCCTCGTGTATATGAGGTCACCTTTGTTCGCATTCAAAACCAATAACATTGTCTACACTCAGCCGTTTTTCTTATCTAATTGGCTGACAAGAGGCGAGGAGCACGCTCTAATGGAGAGGGTTTCGATGGGGCCGAGCCAGCACACTGAAAATAGATAACCGCATGAAGAGGGTGGTGCCGACTTCTCCGATTGGTTCACTTCGCCTTACTTACCTTGCGTTGGCTGGTCGAAAATCGCGGCGGCCGGCAATGGAAGGATAAGAATGCCGCTAAAATGTATCCTCAGCAAGGAAGAGTTGGCAGAGCGACGTCGTATGCATGCTGAAAGGGCTCGATAACGTTTTACTGCTACGCAAAAAGGTTTATCATGCGCAAATAAATACATGCTCACCGGCAGGTGCGAGTAGCGAGGGCCTGAGCGATCGGCGGGCAGCCATCTTCTATTCCTTTCGGAACGGGGCAGTCTGCGGCTGTTCAGAAAAATTTTCAGTTTTGTTCGGCATATTAGTGCGTTTTTTTTTTCGCGTACACGTCCCTTTGACGTGGTGAGTTTTCGCGGTTTTGTGAGGTCGCGTGACAGACAGGCGAAGTGGGCGCAGCCAGAAAACATTCGACCAATAGCAGAGGGCTAATGGTGAAAAGGTGTCGAATCAGGAATGATTATTTTTCTGTTGCGCGGTTTAATCATGCATAATGAGTGTGTAGACGTTACATCAGATGTGGAGCTATCGGGGTTTTTGTGACGTCGCGTGACACACAGGCAAAGTTGGGAGTGGACCGAAAATGTGTTGACCTATTGTGGAGGCTGATTGCAGAAATTGGAATCAAAACAGTTTGGAATCATTTTACGTTATAGCGTCCCTGTACAACTTTGATTCTGCTGAAGAGAGAGAAGTCGGCTCAAAAAGTCGGTGCCTTTAGCCTTAGCATCAAGATGCCTAACTGTACTTTTCGCAGGGAAGTAGCACGCTTTATTAGTCGAAACTATTACGCGATATCAGCATTATTTTTCATAATTAGGATTGCATATATATATATATATATATATATATATATATATATATACACAAGTCGGACATGCAGTCTTCCTATGTGTCCACAGCCTATTTGTCTTTTCTCTTAAGAATCCTATTGCAGCAAACATTTTAGGCAAACAGAAAGCAAGAAAATCGTTGTGTGCTCAGCTGTCCTTTTAACATATTTCCATGCACTCACTCATTTTACATGCCGGCAAAACTTGCTACCCTCCTTCTGCTCAGCTTTATAGGTTATGCTTACTTTTTGCTTGATTACCGGCCTTCTTTCCGTATCTCCCTGTATCGTACGTGATTTATAAAGCATTATGATAAGCATTTGTCAAAGTGCATATTCGCAATGGCGATCATCCGGCTTTTCCAATATAAAAAGAGATCCGGTCCCCGCTCCTCGGTACCACGCTCGAACGCATCCTTCCGGAGATGTCTCGTTTTGTGCTGTTTGCAAACGCTTCGTATATCTGAAAAAGTCCTTCCCGAATTTGACAGACGTATGCAGATCTACATTTCTGAGTCTGTACCAACTCCTACAGCTTCCGCACGGACCCGGCGAAGCGAACGGAATACCGAATGAGGATAACCCTACGGAAGGATGGGTTCCGGTTCTCCTTCTGCCGTGTATCGTGGGTTTGCGTGTCGATACCATAGTAGTACCGCGATGTTTTTTTCTTTTGTTGTTTTGCTCAACTGTGCGTACAATACGCCTCCGTACTATTAAAATATTCGACGCGCGTTTTTTTATGACTTACACGTAGAAGTCTCGACATCCTCTCTTATTTTTCATTTTGCCTTTTTCTGCGTCTGTTATTTCTTTCGCACTCATTTCTCGTACGCTACTTACTTGTAGAGTCCTTTTTTTTGAAGGATTAAAATATTTGGCCTCTTACTTCCGGAGATGTATTTTAAACACGAATGCACTGAGACGAAACATAACGTGAGCTGTTATTTCGGCATGTTAGAAGCACCTAACGGAAACTGCTCCCATATTTTAAAATCTCACTATGCACCACCGAACTCACGGCTACTCGTCTTCTTTTTTTTTGTCATGTTCGTACACATTACTATTTGTGCTCGATGAGATTATTTATCAGTGGCATCACGACGCTAGAGACTTCTGATGAAAGAGAGGCCATCTTAGGCGAAGTAGCTGTCTACACGGATGTTGGACAGTAAATGTTTTAGAAAACTTTGTCAGTTTGGTCGTTGGTGGCTATGAATAGGCACAAAGGCAAGGCGAGCACTAACCTGCAGTGTTTTTCAATTTTTGGAAATTGCGGTAAGTTCTAAAAACAAAAGCGAACAAAAAAAGTGTATGACGAACCTTAAGAAAAGGTTGAGTGGCATACTCAAATAAAATAGTGAAGTTCTGCAAATGTGAAACATAGTGTAGGATAGCCTATTTCCTCACCAGAAGTCGCATAATGCACTTCTTTCGGACGGCCACTGGAATATTTTATTCCGAATAAATCATTGCTCCGTCAGCCTACACACGCATGAAATCCTCCGTGCGTTGGCCCTTTTCCTCGTTATGTTTCTCTGATGGAAGAAGCATCTATTTGGAGAATAAGAGGAGGGACTGGCCCTTACTTCTTCCATAAGCTGGGCTTGAGCTCCTAAATGTGAAGGCTGCGTGAGATCACCAAAGTGGTTTGCTCCAGCAACAAGACAGGACATGCACCATATATATATATATATATATATATATATATATATATATATATATATATGTGTGTGTGTGTGTGTGTGTGTGTGTGTGTGTTGTTGGGCTGCTCAAAACTATGGTGACCTAGTTTCCATAAAAGGTATCGCATACTCCGAACAACAAATTTAGACATTTTTAGCAAACAAGGCTGAACACGCAGAACGCAAGTGTTATAAAAGTTTTGTTCATCCGTTCAGAACGGGTGCACTCGGGTATTACTAATAGACTAAACTATTAGTAATACCCGAGTCTCTGTACGAAAGATAAAGAAAGGGCTCTGATTTGGCTTCCTATATTACCGTTAGCGCATTAGCATAGGAAAGTAATTTCTCTTTCTAGACTGAATGTGTACTGTCAACGGTTGCCCTGCTGGCTATCAGTGATATCTCAGTCGTCGTTTTTACAGACCACTATTTCTTTGTCGCGAATGCTTGCAATGCAACTCTAATGCGCACGGGCCGAAAGGCAAAATTCAAAAGGGGTCATGTTCTCTACAACGTGCTGACGACTGCGCGCTGATGCACCTACTGCTTGCGACTATTCTCGTACATATATAAAGGTTTCTGATGGGGCGTGTTGCCGAATTCGGCAACACGCCCCATCACGCGGAGAGAAGGCAACCTGCACGCTTTCCCTACCATTGCAATCTGCTTTTTGTTCTACGAGACAAATGTCCACCTGTGGGATGTGTAGCCATGTGGAGTTGAGCTAGACGTAAAAAAAACATAACGTCATTCGCTGCATACTTTACTGTGAAACTTGCAGGCATATCGAATGCCACGTTGCAAAAAAAAAAAAAAAATGGTGACCGCACGTGTGTGACCTGGCTACAAAATTAATTGCGTGGTGATTACTACACTGGGAGAACTGAATAAAACTGTCAGCATCTGTCTTTTTCATTTAACAAAAAAGAAAATAAAACCATTAATTATAGTCTCCCCGTGCTCGTGTCATGGAGCTTTTCTTTGTTCTTCTTTTGACGAACGTTGGTGGAAAACGAACTATCATTTCTTAACAAAGAGAGAATGGTTAAAAAGCTTCAGCAGTGTTACGCAAATGTATTAATTAGCAAGAAATTCACAATGACGAAATGACCCTACTGCGTCGGCTGAATATATCTTTAATGAGGGAAGTCGTGAATATCAAGAGAGACCGGGAAGCCTCAGGCCAAGCGAATGGAATGCGGCACAATTGTGTTCAACGAGCAAGCTTACTGTTTGACTAAATGGGAAATGACGCGAAAGTCATTCATCGTAGGAGAAAAAAAAAGAGAGAAAGACATGGGGGAAGGAAGGTTTAACCAATGGAAGTACCGGCTGGCTACCCTGTACAAGGGAAAAGGGCAAATGAAGTAAAAGGTGACAAAAGGACGGAAGAATTAAAAAATAGGGGAAAATCCCCAGAATAACGTGATGCAATGCGCGACACGTTTCAGAGTCGGTCAGTCAGTCTACAAGTCCTTACGAATCGGAGAAATTAGCTTAATACAGCCTTATATGAGGAACCTGGGCCAGATCAGTGTCCCAGGACTCTCTCCTCCGCCAAGGGGCAATCGTCCAGTTTGTCAGGCAAGGTCGAGATCACTTTTCTTACTACGATGTTATGAGAACAGTCACAGAGCAGCAGCTTGACCATTTCCTCGCAGCCACAGTTGTCGCAAGATGGGCTGCCGGCCAATCTATTGCAAAAGAATGGCAATTTCTGAATGCCATACCGAGCTACATGCGGCGCCGAAATCTTTCTTCAGTTGGGGCTATCCCTAGTCTAAGACGGAGTTGCAGAAGTGAATCTAAGCTGGGGGGACCGGCGTTGGAAAACATGCTTTAGTTCCAAGGAGCCAGCGTGATTGCCCATAATGGGCGAGCAATCTGGCCTTATCAATTAAAAGAGCAATCAAAAGTACAACAATATGCCTTTGGTTATAAGAAAGAATTCTGTACACCACACAATACTGCAAAGATCGCACCGTGTCAGTCGGACTTAGTCTACCGCGCAATACATACAGTCTCCTCGAAGTTACGGAAGCGTCTGGATTCTCCGTTCATTTCACTTGGTCATGCATCGAAAGTGGCGATCAGTTCTCGGCATCGGGGATCATTTTCTTACCACGTCTTTGCTACCGCCATGCTTTGATAAACCCGGAACTCCTGGGAAAGAAGAAACGCTGAAACATAAGATAAGAATCACTAGTATGGGCTCACAACTCGACGCTCGTATACAACACAAAGTTCGTTCGTGAGAAGTGCACGTATACAAGTTCCAGGCCGACGCCATCAGCTAACATGGGACGTCTAACATAAAATGATTTGATTCTAATTTTATTCCAATCTAATAAAGTCAAGTTTAAGTAAGCACTGACGCAAGCGTCAGTGGGGACTCACAAAGTTCTTGAACAGCCCGAGGAAATGTTATTTTCTTCTACAGGAGGTATATTTTTCTGGGTTTTATAACGAATAGCTTTCTCTACCCAGACCAGTCTTTCCTATTTAACTACATTTACCTAAATCCGAGCAGCCAGTGTCAAATGAATTGTTTGGCGGGCAGTTTTGGGCTATTCCAAAATATTTCAGTTTTCTTTTACATAATATTCCATGTTTAGTGCGTACATCTCATTTTGACGTGGCGAGCGACGGCGGTTTTGTGACGTCGAGTGAAAGACAGGCGAAGTAGGTGCGGCCGGTGAAATGTTGACCAACAGTGGAGCACTACTGCCGACGGAAGTGCAGCATCGAGAATACCATTTCTTTCTCGGTAATAATCACACATAATCAGTGTGTACATGTCATTTATGAAGCGGAGTTTTTGCGGTTTCGTAACGCCGTGGCACTGAGAGTAGGCGTGGCACAAAAATTTTTGACAAGTCGTGGAGGGCAATGCTGGAAATAAATAGAAACAGTTTGGAAACGCTTTAAGTTATAGCGCCTAATGCCCTAAGAGAGCCGGTTTCAATTTCTTGTGCAAGTAATGTCCGCCTCTTCGAGTAGACCAGCTTATGAACTAGATTTGTGCTATCAGCCACAGGCAACCTTTAAGAATTTTTGAAAGTGTTCGCTGAAACACCCTGTATATTAGCTACGTATATATTGAATTTTACTTTAAAGACAAGTTTACTTGATGGTACTCAGCTTGACTCAGTAAGAAGCTATAAAAACTACACAAGTATCAGCAGCTGCGACTGAGAAACGTCTAATAAGAGTTTTTAGGCAATGGAGATTAGACAAAAAAGTCGCTTCCTTCACGAAGTCTTTAAATCGTTGTTCACGCAGATTAGAAATTATATGAGAAAACGTTTAACTACAGGCGTTGGAGTGTTTTCCCACCTCAATGTTGCGCTATTTCTTGGGCTTAGTACTTGAAGTGAAGCGGTTTGCGAGATCGCTTGTAGCGCTCCTAGGGATTCTCCCACTCGCGCTCCGCGCTCACTCTCTTCCTCTTTTCTTTATTCCCCTTTCCCTTACCCACAAAGTAGCGTAGAAAACCAGACACTCGCCTAGTTGATCTCCCAGACTTTGCTCTCCTAACTTTCTCTTCCCCTGTTCCTCTCTCTTGGGTGCAACGCATAACGCGGGTAACCCAAAACGTCGCCTCCCATTACACCCGTCTACTGTGATTCTTGCCACGACAAAAAAAACCAATGGTAACGGTAACAAAGGATTCTGAGACTTTCCGGTTTCTTAGAAGTTTCTGCACTGAAGCAGGCTTATAAAATTAACGTCCGAGTGATTAATGCAGACATTCTGCAGTGGTGTAGCACGCTAGTCTTGCCTGTAAAAAGGCTGCTTCCGTCTGATGTTCATGCTTCAAGCAAGCAGCCTTGTTGCCAAATGCGACATGCCCCGATCGCATGTCGCAACAAGTTGTTGCTGTGTTTTCGTAAGCCTGCCTTGTTTTATAATAATTAACTAGCGCATGCGCTTGAGTTCCACGACCAACTCAGAAGCAGAAAGGCCTGACGTTACGTGATAGAGAGAGAGAGAAAAAAAGAAAGAGTGAAGGGAGTATGGCGGGGAGGTTAACAAACTGTGCAGATTGCTACCCCACTCACGAGGAGGGGAATGGGGTAGCGAAATAAAATAGAGAGAGAGAACAAATTAGTCGAGCTCATTCACACGCACTAAGCAAGTGCCATGTATCTACAGTTGGGCACTGAAATATCTGTGATCAGACGATGTGATTGCAGCTGTGATGACACGATCGAGCACGTGTTCTGCTTTTGTAAACTTTATGACATGGAACGCGACATGCCTCGGAGTGCGTTAAATCGTTTAGACAGCAGACCGTTTTCAGAGACAAAGATTCTTGGACCATGGCCCCACTCGTCGCAGGCTTACAAAGAGGACGCGGGCATTGATACAATTCGTGCAATTGACTGGCCTCAGTGACCCATTGTGAAGTGTTGGACAACCGCGCGTGTTCACACTGGGAGCACCTTTTTTCCTTTCTCTCTTTTCTTTCTTCTAATCTCTTTAAACCCTTTGCCCCATGTAGGGTAACAAACCGGACGTGCGTCTGGTTGGCCTCCCTTCCTTTCTTTCCTTATTTTCCTCCTCGTACCCCTCAAGTCTGTCACCTTAATTCACTGCAGGAGAGCGTGTGTGGCTTTCTGGGCTGATGAGCTGTGAGGCCAGGCTCCCAAGGCCTTTGGATCGCGAAAAGGCCGATCTTTCAGTCTATGCAGGGCACAATGGGGAGTCTGGCGTTTTTTGTCTAAGCCTGAACAGTGGCACTCTTCACATCTGCACTCAGCCCACATCGGTGAACAGCCCACATGGGTAATGGCTACACTGACCCACAGCTGACACACCAATATTGTTTCAGGCTTCTGTTAAGCAATCAGGTTACGTGATTTCTTAACGCTCTAGTTAGCCTAAGAAAAGTTAGATGATCGCAGCAGGATTACGTATAATCAGTCATCAGAGGCTTAGAAATACTCACTAATAAAGAGTACTGCGGGCAAATGGCGCGCAGAGACAAACCCTTTTTGTAAGGGGTGTGACTGAATGCGTGTAACATTGACCTCTTGCGCAATTGTAAGCATGAAATAAAGAGAATAAATAAATAAACTAATAATTAAACTCCAACACCGATAATCGGGTTGGAGTGTCTGAATATGTTTACATATGGTGTCTACAGACTTGTTTACTGTATATATGTGCTGTTATCCTACCCTGAAACTGGACGTTTATGTGTTCATAAGTTTTTTTATCTTTCCTACGTTTTGTGTTTTCTATTTGTGAATATTTTACAAACGCCGAAGCAGTGAATTCGTGCTTTCTGAGCTATTTAAACCTGTCGGACAAACTTAACGCACAACCTGTATGCGACTCGTAAAGAAACAAAAAATGTGGTTGATCCCTCTTATATAGGAATCGGTATAGAACACGAAAGTGAAACGTGTCTTCACAGAAGTAGTGTAATGTTTATTGCACATTGATATATAATGTCTATTGGTGTTTTGTGGCTAAAGCGCCCATAGGCGTTGATGCACCCACGCTGACGCCTGGTGGCACGTCTCCTCCATCACGACTACCAACGTCGATGACCATGAGCAACCGTCGTGCATATGGAAGCTGCACTACGCTGCACACGCTAGCACAACGCGAAAGACGAAGCACGTAACTGACACACTAATACAACGCGCAAGACAAAGCACGTAACAGAATCGTCACCGAGTCAAATCAGCGCGTACAGCGCGTCGTAATTGCAGCCTCCGCGATCAACTTCAGAAACATTTTCAGAGCTAATTGCGGAGGCCATGCTCCGCTGTGCTGAGTACGGTGAACGCCACTACCAACGCCACCTAGGTGGCGTTGGTAGTGCTTCTTGATGCCAGCGTCCCTTCGAATGCTGGCATCGAGGCGTCGTAGTGGTGAGACCACCGAAGCGTTCACTGTCGGTGCGCGTTAGTGTCAAAATGCAGTACTTCTCTTTTCTGCTCGTAGGCGGCGGCACCGCCCCGAACAAGAGCGCGGGTACACGGAGGAGTGTTAGATATATAAGGCGCGTCTGTGTAGCTCTCGCAAATGCGTTTGTGGCGCAATGGGTTAAACGCTCGGCGATCTATCGTCGCGGACCGAGAGGTCGTGGGTTCGATTCCCAAATTTTGCATGTTTGTGGAACTTTTTCTTCTGGTTTCTTTCTTTGTATTATGTTCTATGACGTATTTCCGTGACGGAAATACGTCAGTGAAGTCTTGGTGGACCCCGGCATAAAACACTTTCGTGTTAAAAAAAGTCACAGTTTTGCCCGAAAGGCGAAGCATCGATTGCGATAGCAAATTAGTAGGCAGCTATGCGAAGCTACCTACTAGATGGATAACCGGTGGACCATTAGAGTTGCACAATGAATACCAAAAGTAGGGAAGCGCAGTCGAGGATGGCAGAAAACAAGGTGGGGTGATGAAGTTAGCAAATTGGAAGGCGCAAGTTGGAATCACCTAGCGCAAGAAAGGGGAAATACAACACGATTACGCCACTGCCGAAAATTTACACCAGCAGCGAAGTAGAATACACTTGATTACTGCAATACTAGCTGTTTTTGTCTGTTTAATCTCTGCACCACCAGGTGGCAGCACCATACAGAACGCTCACGTTTGCGGTTCCGCCCCAACGCCCGGATCACCCGCGTTTAGCCGATTACCCGATAAGCTGAACCTCTCTTCTAACTAAATAGACACGAACGGTTTCACGCGCGCACAGGTAAACATGAACACATCTCGCTCGATGACCGCGGAAACTCGCTGTGAAAACGCGGGAGTGAAAAAGCGTGCCAGCAGCAGCTGGTAAATTGACCTTCGCGCTGTCTCTCGTCTCCCTTCAACGAAAACTGAGCGTGAAAAGCACAGCGCATACGAAGCTACCGGCACTCGGCGCATGTACTTCGCCCACATCGCAGATCAGTTTCAAGATACGGCGCCCACGCGGCCGCACTGTGAGCAGCAGACGACGGAGCAGAACGCACCCCCCCCCCCTCCCTCTCCGTCGCCTCGCCCCCGTGCCACGCACGCGATAGAAGACCGCGCGCTTCTGGCCTGCCTTCCTCCCTCGTGTCCGCTACATTGAGCCGCGATCGCCGGCTCACCCTCGTATGCTTTCACTCGCACGCACAGCGTGCGGCGCGCGGCGACGATATTATCGCCGTTGGATATTACACGGAACCTCACGGCGACGGCAACGCCGATGGCAGGAATGCGCTTGGAGTGTCCATATAATTGCCATCGCAATAAAATGACATGACAAGTACAGCAATTATTGCGAGGAGAAGAAATAAATTATAACTATAACAGGTACAAGGAAACTGTAACGGCATGTTCGAAGCTGCATGCGCAGTTTGTTTCAATTCGAAGCGACGGCGCGCCTTCCCTTTGTCTTCCAGTCCCCACCGCTGCAGACCACCGCGAATTGCTTGATGGCTTTTCTTTTGAGCGCATGCGTCGCCAGTGTGAGACTCACCCTGAGACTTCATATATTGAAGAACAGAGGATAAAGCAGGACGCTCGGTTTGCGCCATGCTACTAACAAAAATTGACTGCAGACTTGTGCGACCTTGCTGAATCACAATCCAATTTCCAGCGAAGCTATTTGGAGCAGTTATAATAAAAAGTTTAGTTGCGTGTACTTATAATACAAAGTTGAAACTCTCGGTGCATGACCGCTTCGTTAGAAGCTGCGTGCGAAAATTTGCGCCGCTGGCGAAACTCAATCATTTACGCCCTCGAGCACTTGAATACGTAATTTTTGCACAGGTCGGAGTTAACCCAAACACGTTCAGTTTTCTATACACATTAACCGTGGCATGCCTCTTAATCTTGCCAAATGGAAACTTTGTGGAAATGGAATGGAATGGAAATGCCAAATGGAAACTTCTTTCGGAAAACTGACAATCATAGCATAAAACGGCCCTGACAAACTTTTAAGCACTTGCTAATGGAATTTTCAAAAACGCTGAATTTGATCCACATGCATTTACATCCGTACACAGATTCGCCGTAGCGTTTTCCTTACACCAGCTAAATTTGATTTCCGCCACATATGTATTTTTGCGAAAAAAACAGGCTTTATTCGGTGCAGTCGCAAGACATACTCATACCACTCTGGAGCACTGGCGTGCGTAATTTATTGTAAAGACCGCCATTAATACACTCACACTACAATGACCCACCCAAATTGTTCCTAAGACGCATTTCAATTCTCTCAATATATTCTTTGAGTAACGAAGTGGTTTTCTTGGGACCTTGGGAAGCGTAGCTTACGACTGCCATGTGAAACTGTCAAAGACCTGCTTTTCAAAGGTATATTCTTTTTTTTTCAAAGCTATATTTAGCTGAAAGCATTTAACTTGACGCACAGATTTGTCATAACAGCCAATCACTTTTGCTACATTTCATTTTCGTGGCGTTTGCATTTATGCCAGGGCAGCGTGCTAAGTATTGCGCCACTTGTATTATTCATTGATACAGTAATCCTCACTAATCAAGCTCTCAATAGAGAGCTTGATTACTGAGGTTTCTTAACTTGCCTTTTTTTAACCCAATCAATTTGAATTTCACCTGCGCGTAACCCATAGCGTGCCCCTTATTTTTGGAAACTGTAAATTTTCCGTAGTGGAGATTTTCCTCGGGACATTAGGAAACATGGCGTACAATGGCCACCTAAATATATCGTGATCTTAGGAAACGAGTGTTTTACGAAATATATACTTTATACAAATTCATTTACATTCGCACACAGATTTGTCATAGCCTTACCAGCTTATTTGGTAAATTTGGCGTCGGTGACGCCCGTAGTTAAGACAGGGCAGCAGTCTAAATCTTACGCCACTCGTAAATCACACTAATAACACCCCGGACTACTTGCATGCGTAACTTCTTTCGAACGCCGCAATTATTCCCTACGCTATGATTTTTCTCTACACTGAGCGACGACAAACTGGGAGGCTGAAACATAGGAAAGGAAAGGATCAGAAGCGAGAGGGGCAGGACATGCACGATATCACAACCGCTAACGATCATCGCACACAATCACAGCACAAGGTTACAATAAACATGGATTAGGCTTAAAGCTGTTTTAGCAGCCTCGTTGTCCTTAAAGAGGCCATGCACCACCAATCAAGAACGATAAAAAAGAACGTTCTGCTGACAGCATACGCTGCTGTGAAGATCTCAGCCAAAGTTTGCACTCTTTCGCGGTGCGTGGGGCTCACAAGGGGAGCGCGAATTCACTCTTATTTGAAACACTCTCTTTTCAAAAGAAGCGCTCTCCTCACCCTTTTCGGGGCTGCCGGCAGCTGCCATATTTTGTCGTATAGCCGATTCCCATGCATGGTTGCTATTGGTCAATAGCTGAAATTAATAAGACACGTGAGCCGGCTATTGCGTGCCCACGCTCGGCAGCGCCCGCCCACCGCCGAAATGGAACTTTGACCCCACTGCTTATCGGTGCCGTAGCCGTCGGCTCTCCCTAATTTAGGTTAGTATGCGGCACTCAACTAGCCTCGAACTACGCGAAACTTAAGCCCAGACCACACGTGTGCTATGCCTGCCGCCCCTCACAATGAGTGGTGGTTAGCATGTAAAAGGACTGCGCGCCAGTGCGCGCTCACTACCGCGGCCTCTCCTGTCTAGACTAGAGCTTCATATTGACCGCTGCAAAATGTGTAATCTTGATTTGCATACTATCCGGGCAGGACAAAGCCGTAGCACGGCCTTGCTGGAGCGGGAGAGCGCGCACTCAAACACTGCTGCGTACCGCGACTGCCGCTAGGTGCCGTGATGAGGCCTCTCGCGTCAGGGCAGCAGTCTAAACTTCAATACAGCTAATCAAAAACCTCGGTCCAAAAAGCAAGGCACTGCTGACTAATGCCATAGAGCAAGTGATTAGAACAAAGAATATTCCCGTTGGATGGCGTGAAAGCAAGATGAATCTTATCTACAAAGGCAAAGGAGATAAGGATAAGACGAGCTCGTACAGGCCAGTTACAGTAACGTCGGTGATATATAGAATGGCAATGCAAGCCATAAAATTAGAACTGTCGAAGTGGGTGGAGGAAAACGGTGTATTGGGGGAACTACAGAATGGGTTCAGGCCAGGCAGACGCTTAGAAGACAATATGTTTGTACTAACTCAGTGCATAGAGATTTCAGTAGCTCAGAAAAGACCTTTATGGATAGCATTTCTAGATATTAAAGGAGCTTATGACAACGTAGACAGGGAATTGTTGTGGGATATTCTTCAATACGAAGGCATAGATGACGATTTCGTGGAGCTGCTGAGGGAGATATATCGAGACAACCAAGTACAAGTGGCATGGGAAGGCCGAAAAGGAAATGAAATGGTGGGAATTCACCAAGGATTGAAGCAAGGATGCCCTCTGTCACCATTGTTGTTCACGCTTTACGTCAAGGGCATAGAAAGACGACTGGAAAACAGCGAATTAGGTTTTGATTTATCCTACATGCGTAATGGACAAATGGTGCAACAGAAGATCCCTGGACTGATGTACGCAGACGACATTGTGCTACTAGCGGACAATAAAAAAGATTTACAGATACTTGCGAATATCTGTGGGAACGCAGCGACAAATCTAGGCCTTAAGTTTAGCACAGAGAAATCAGGGATTATGATCTTTAATGAGCACACGAGTAACTTCGTGGTGTCAATTCAACAGCAAGTAATACCCATAGTGAAGCAATATAAGTACCTCGGCGTACACATAAACGAAGGAAAGAATTACTCAAGCAACCACCAAGATAATCTGAAAATAAAGGGGAAGCGGAATGCAGCAATAATGAAACACAGAGCACTGTGGGGCCACAATAAGTATGAGGTGGTGCGTGGAATCTGGAAAGGAGTAATGGTGCCAGCGCTAACATTCGCAAATGCCATTATATGCTTAAAATCGGATATATTGGCGGGTTTGGAAGTTAACCAAAGATCAGTAGGCCGGTTGGCTTTGGGAGCACACGGTAATACGACAAATGAGGCAGTGCATGGAGACATGGGTTGGGCCTCTTTTGAAGTCAGAGAAGCACAAAGCAAAATTAGTTTTGAAGAAAGGCTCAGGAACATGGATGAATTTAAATGGGCGGCTAAAGTGCACAAGTATCTCTACATGAAAAGCGTGGACACAGAATGGAGGAAGAGGTCAAGGAAGTTGGCAACCAAGTACAGGATAATCGAAACTGTAAATAGACAACCAGGGGTCATCAGAAAGAAAGTGAGAGAAATAGAGACCGTGAATTGGATGCAAAGAATGGAAACGAAAAGGACAATGGAGATTTACAAGAATGAGAAGAAACAAATTAGAAGGGAAAATCTGTACGATAACACAAAGGGCAGTGCCTTGCTATTTGAGGCTCGAGCCGGTTGCCTAAGGACGAAAACATATCGGAACAAATATTCGGAATTAGATGAGACATGTGTATGCTGCAGTAAAGATCCAGAGACCACTCAGCACATCCTAATGGAATGCGACGGGATCCACCCAGCGAGAACCGTAGGTAACGTGCAACTCCCAGAAGCGCTTGGGTTTAAAGTGGAAGGAAACATAAACAGATCAGCCGTAGAG
Source organism: Dermacentor silvarum (assembly GCF_013339745.2). Classification (NCBI taxonomy): domain Eukaryota; kingdom Metazoa; phylum Arthropoda; class Arachnida; order Ixodida; family Ixodidae; genus Dermacentor; species Dermacentor silvarum. The sequence continues at coordinate 101,064,861 of NC_051157.2, forward strand.
ATCAGCAAGAGACGATTAGAGTACTGGTGGAAAAAAAGTAGGGAAAAGATGGATGCGACCTGATCTCTTAAAATCATAGGCAGCGGTACAAGGTAAATTTTTGAAAAAGAAAAATAATGATAGGTATACAAAAATGCAAGATAAAGAACATGTATAGTATACCTGATTAAATCAAGCAGGCTAGGTGACTATTTGTCGCCGCCCCGTTTGAAAGGGGATGCCAATAAATCATCATCATCGTAGGCAGTGTATCGCCAGTCTACCGCCATTGGCGCTCCTTCGCTGCTTCGGAATGATGATGATGATGATGATTGCCTCACACTGTGGCTCATACCCACACTGGGGTATTGGCCTGAGAATTCGCTGCCTGAAATTTGAAGTAATACTTTGAGGATTTACACATGCAAAACGAAAGGGCTTCGGAATGAAGGACGTCCTTCTTCGTCTTCTTTCTGGGGTTTTACGTGCCAAAACCAGTTCTGATTATGAGGCACGCCGTAGTGGAGGGCTCCGGATTAGTTTGGCCACCTGGGGTTCTTTAACGTGCACTACAACGCAAGCACAGGGACGTTTTTGCATTTCGCCTCCATTGAAGTGTGGCCGCCGTGGCCGGGATTCGATCCCGCGAACTCGTGCTCAGCAGCGCAACGCCTTAGCCACTGAGCCACTGCGGTGGATGGAATGGAGGACGTTCAGGGCGAATAAGAAAAGTAAATACCGAGCTTGGACTGTCTACGCTTATACTATGTATATCGGGAAAAAATATTTCGGTAGTATATTCCTAGAAATTACCATACTCGCTTCAAGGCGTTTTGAGGCTTCAAAAACTGTGGTTCAGGGCCCCTTTAAGAATTGAAGTAATGGCTTCATCCCCTTCAGCCTGGATGCCTTAAAGGAGTGGGAATTCCAGTTGTATTGTCCCGAGAAACCTATGTGACCAACGCAGACTAATGTAGACGCAAGCGATCGTCGACTTGATTAACTTGACCATTCATTGTGGGAAAAACGTAAAATAGTGACAATACGTAAGAAAACGAGAACGATATGGTATGAGTAAGCAAACAAAGAACAGAACAGAATGCCCAGACAGTGGAGCAGAAACCACTGAGAGCCGTCAGGAAGGACTCGGTGCGTTATAATTGGAGTTCACTATGATGGTATCTAGCATGCAACTCCTTCGCGCAAGAAGATTAATTTTTGTAGAAGAATGGTAGTAATAATTTAGGCTAGGGGATAATTTATTGTTCTAGAGACTCTGTCAGGAGGATATCTATATAAAATGGAGGATATCTCAGAAGATATATATGTATATATATATATATATATATTTATAATTATTGTTCTAGAGACTCTGTCAGGAGGATATCTATATAAAATGGAGGATATCTCAGAAGATATATATGTATATATATATATATATATATACGATGATTATACGTGCGCGAATGAAAGTACCAGTGAACATGCTGATATAACCTTTGCATGGCTGACCAAGTATATATACGGACCTCGGTTTTGCGTAACAAGAAATACCTTCATACATATAATCTAGATATACAATTTCGGCCCACAGGTATATCTAAAGCGCGTCGTCCTATTACTAGAACGGTGAATTATTGTTAACAAATTAACAAATTAACAAGTTCATGGCCAACCTTCCAGGATGGGCATGTCTCACAATGATTCCTACATAAAACCGGAAAATGTCGGCTCACAGCTATCTTTCTCTTCACTGAACAGATTTGTTAAAAGAATGGTGAATCAAATTTGACACTCTAACTTTTATTATTTTCTTTCACTTACCCGTTCGGTGTGTGACACTGATGGCGTGGTCGCTCTTGACCAATCCTCTAGAATGCTTATTTCCCCCTTTGACACAAGAGGTACGTGTCATATTTTATTGCATATTCACCTGTCATCACTGTTCTTCACTCGACAAGCATGACACGTCGCCTTTGTCCTTGTGAAATCGCTGTGTATTGTACACATAACCGTCACTTCTAAAGTAAATATTTAACCACTTCGTTGAAGCTTCGCTTCACACATCATGTGTGTAGCTTCGCTAACATGTGCGTTGAATCTTCATAGCAGATTTTTTGATTGATAATAGCTTCAGGTAGCGCTTTCGAAATGGTGGAGATGCTGCCAGCCTCAACTGTCGGAACGAAGCCCTACATTCGCAAGAACTATGGACCTCCCACCAGGTGCCTTGTGCGCGGCGCCCTCTCTAGAATGATGTGCATCGTCACTGTATGACAGTTGTCTGCGTGCAAATTTGTTTGTAACTAGACAAAGTTTTCTTACAGAATGTTGTCACTGGTAATATGACTGATTGACGCTTTTGAAATCAAAATAGTATGTGTGGGGCACTTAAGCACCAGAAATGCAACTGACACACGCACACCGAAGCACTTTTGCATGCATGAACCCACTGGCGGGTACAACGCAGTCTTTCAGGTTCAGTCTTGCACAAGAGAGCACGCGCAGCAGAGAAAAGTGCGCAGGATAGTTCAGCGTACCTGAATACATGTGCATAATTACCGCACGATTTCTATCTCCAACCACAATATCGGCCTAAACTGGCAATCGTGCGTTCCTGTGAAGTCCGGAAGTGCAACAATTGAGCTCCACAAACAAATACGAAGAGATTAGAAAAGGAAACATTTGTTTTACCGAGAAACTGTAAGCTGGAGTATGGTTTTCGAAAAAGTTATTTCTCCTTGCATGCTTGTGGTTTTTATATACTTTATTCGCCGAAGATGACGTGATGAAGCTATAAAGGCTGTGAAACAAAGATGTCATGAAAGGAAACCATATGAGGAGCGAAGCGCTAGGAGCAGCCACCAGTAATACAATCCCAGTCTTAAAACTGCAAAAAAAAAAGAAGAGGACGAAAGAGAATGAGACGACAATATTACTTCTGTATAGCCGCCATCGCAATAGTTGCCGCAATACTCGGTCGATCGCTATTGCTTGGCTTACTGGGCGAACTGAACGCTCTATTCGTTCCCTGCGTTGACAGCGAAGCGGACTTGGCGGCGGCTATTGCGCTTTGGACGCGCCTGACGGAGATATTGCTCCTGCTCTAGAGACTTGCCAGTTTGACCGAAGTGCGTTGCCGGCTTCTTTCCACTTTTGTGAATTTGTATGCTGTGTTTGAGAGAAGGCGAGTGACACATGTTCCTGCTTTATTTCGCATCGTATCTTTCTTCACGCGCGTCTATATCCGCTCCTACTTTTGGACAGCAGTAAAGCTTCTTCGCTTAAAGCGCATTTTTTGACAATTTCCGGTGAAAAAATTGAAATTAGTGCGATTTAGATGGTATTGGCAAACTGCCAACCCCCCCCCCCCCCCCCCCCTGGCAAAGATCCTGGGTACGCTACTGCGTCGCACTGCTTCTCGGGAATGAATGCAACGGCTGCGATCGAACCCGGAATACCATGCTGGTGAATCTTCGTCAAAGCGACAGCGAAGAACCGAAGTTCCTGAGTACTGCGCCCTTTGCAGGGAACGCTCTTGCCTGAGACATCGCAAGTGATCCTGGATACCGTGTCATGCGTAACTTCCAGCGTCAAACCTACAAGTCCATGGGTGGCGCGAACTGCCGATTTCAGCGAGAGTTCTTGAACGTCGAGTTTGGTAACGGCTGCCGCGTCTGCGATCGGCTGTGGTTCGACGTCAACCTGTCGACTCCGAACTCGGTTCGAGGCTTTGAGAAACGCAATGCCGCCGTGCAAGTGCTGCGCAAAAAGCATAACATAGCAGTAAATAGCAAAACTCAGTAAAATCTTAGCATAACATAGTAATACATAGCATAAACTTAGCAAAACTTCGTAAGCCTTGGTCGACCCCCAGGCTACGTTGGTTCTTCAGCCTTGCATCACTAGTGGAAGCTGCCCTCATTTCTTTTCTACGGCCATTTGTGAGAGTATGTTATGACTGTATTACACCTATGACTGATTTCATCTACAACAAATTGTCTTTCTGGTCAGCTGCAGACAAACGCAGCCTTGTATAAACAATGAATATTATAAAGATCAGCTGGGGAAACCATACTGCAGACGTCGCGATGACACTACGCCTAACCAAAGGCCTGTAGAAATCCGAAAACGATAGCACTTCTTGTAATTCCTCGCTAATATTACTTGAACGACGCTAACCCATGATAAACCCATGCACACCCAGAAATCAACATCGCTGGTGTTGCTCAATAACATCCATTCACCTCCACACGTGATATTGTGGGTAAAAGAAGGGAGCATGAACCTCATTACTAACTTAATCTTTCCTTAAGTAGTGTTGTATGTAAAGGGGACAACTGTCAACACGCCACTGCCCATTTATGCGGTAGGAGTGCTTCTACAAAGAAACGCCATTAAAGCGTCGAAACTGCTGAAGAATATTATATGACACAAAGAAGTTTAGGCAATAGAATGAGGTAGGAGCCTGGCGCCTGGGGAAGATATGACGCACTAGCGCCGTATTCATTGCGAAGAGCAAAGCAAACTGACAACTAAATAGAGCTCACCTCACCTCCCCTTCCTCACTGCAGTCATGGCTGTACAGAGACGCTCGCTTGCTGCTTATTTCTCGGTCCTATTTCACGAGTTGTTTGTTCTCAGCAAGGACTAGAGAGTGACTGCAGCTCTGGCTGCTACAATGCGGTCTTAGGACGCGCCTGGCTGACTTATTGCTTCAGCTATGGAGACTCTCATCGTTCGGCGACTGAGCGTTTTTCCAGCTCTTTATTTTTTAACTTCGTGTGCCCCATTCGAGGAACTAGATGCAACCCGTGCTTTTTTATGCCACTTCTTTTCTGAAGCGTGCTTACATAGATAGCTCATAGGCGTTTCCTACTTCCGGGGTACCGCAAAGAGGCCTCAGTGCGAAATGTACTGGAGCTTTTTTGTTTATATTTTGATATGTGTAGGCCGTTGGAAGCACTCGAGCCTCCTTGGTCAACCAGCCTCTTTATGACTACGGCAATTCAGTACAGATTTTTGTCTCTCATAATATTCTCTTGTTGTGCAATTTATAACAAACCAGACAAGTTTTATTAAAGTGCATTCCTTGCAAGTAAAGTTATGCCCAACGACTCATGTTTAAGAGATGTGAGACTTGGACACATTAGGCGCTTTTCATTTCAATTGTTCAACAAGTCTTTGACATGCTCGAAGCAAATTTAATTTATTAGACTCTGAAAGCTGGAACACTGCATATATAGGTGAGCAACACGCAGAACGCAAGTACAATGGTAAAGTTTTCTACAAGCAGTATTGTGATTTAGGCCGTCAGTTAAAACCTTATCTGATGCTGGGAAACGTTGACCTGTCCGGCTAACAAATGCATCCGGTGTGCTTTGATGCAAAATAGTTCGCGCGTGTGTGGATGCGCAATCAGAAGTACACCTTTTTACATATGTCTCCTTGATGAAGTGCAAGAAATGTTGCTTTAAAAACAATACTTGGTAGTTAAAGTGAAAACTGCAACCCTAAAAAGCGCGAGAAATATGTAAATTTTTACAATGAGACTGCACCACAGTTCTCTTTTTTTACAAATCATCTACCATTTACATGTGTAGCAAAATGCATAAGCAAGGCTAAATATTACGTTTAGCGGTGTATAGCTGCATTTTAATCAAAAAGAAACGGTGCAGTAAATAGTCCCATGTGCAATTTGACTACTTCTGATAGTTTAGCCCGACGTGTCTGTAAGCGTGTAGTTTTGGCTCAAGCGCTCGTCGTAATGCCGTGGTTAATGAAGCCTTCACTTCAAATCAGGAAGTAGAGCTCGTTAAACAGTTACTTGATACCGCGAATACCTGAGCTCCACCTGTCTCAGGATTTGGCTTTTGACGTGGAACATCTTTCATTTCGCTAAACATAGGATAGTCACTTGCTAAAACCACATGGAAAGATACATGCACTTAAAGAAAGCCCGTTATACATTTATCGCTTAAATTTGTTTTATTGCGATAGCAATTATGTGGACACTTCAAGAAGATTTCTGCTGTCGGCGTCGCCGTCGCCGTGAGGTTCCGTATAAAGTCCAAGGGCGATAAAATTGTCGCCGCGCGGCGTATGTGCGAGGCCTTCCTCCTGCATGGGCCCGAGGAGGGCCTGCAGTATTGTAAAATAAAATAAATAAATAACTAAATAAATAAATAAAAAAGTTGTCGCAGTTTCACCTGAAAGGCGAAGCATCAATTGCGATAGCAAATTTGTAGAGAGCTATACGGAGTAATGAGAGTAGCTTTATCAGCTGTATAAACGTTGCCATGCAGCAGCACCGGCCACACGCAGAACGGTTGTCGACGCCGTCGGCGTTTTGCCCGCGTTCCCACAAAATGCGTGCGGCGTTGGTGACTGTTGCCGGAGCCTCTGATATAAATAGGCACTTGGTGCCGCAGCTAAACGTCACCTCCCCCCCCCCCCCCCCGGCCTTTCGCGCGTTGGAAGAAGGCGCGTTTGCTCTACATATATGGTGATTGTAAAGGAGGAAAGAGACGCCTACTTCTGAAGCCCTTAAGGGAGCACGGCGCAGAACGCGCGTTTCACTCCCCGCGAAAGCGCGCGTCCCTCGCGCCCTTTCACGCGCACATACAGCGTTCGGCGGCGCGCGGCAACGATTTCATCTCCATTGACGTCATACGGAACCTCACGGCGACGGCGACGGCAGAATTCTGCTTTGGAGTGTCCATATAATTGCTATCGCAATAATAAATAAATAAATAAATAAATAAATAAATAAATAAATAAATGACAAAAAAAGCGCGCGTGGGACGCGCGCTATCACGGAGAGCGAACGCACGGCGGAAAGCAAACGCGACATTCGTGGCGCGAAACGCCGTGGTGGTATGGGAGGGAGGAAGGGTGGGCGACGCTTTGCTTGGGCACCAAATGCGTATCTTGCAACCGGGCGCAAGGGGAACTGGCGACGCAATCTCCCACGCGAAAGGAGCAAAGCGGGAAGACAGCGCGGGAGGGAAGGGGGGATTCTACTCTGCCAACAAATGCGTTCATGTACTTTGCGCTTTGCGCTTGGTTCTTTATTATATGTTTGCGCCGGTACGAGCTGCCGGTGTTGTCGCGCGCGCCGTATCTTGAAAGCGATCTCCACATGGATCTGACGTTTGTATGCGCTGTGCATTCGGTCGCTCAGTTTCCGTTGAAGCGATAGACCGCACGAACCTTCGCTCGCTGCGGCGGCTGCGCTTGCTGCCAGCGTTTTGACAGTGGTTGTCTGCGGTCATCGAGTGTAATCTATTCATGTGTGCTTGTGCGCGCTGACACCACGCTTGTTAATTCAGTTAGTAAGTGAATGTGTCCAAGTTTATGCAGCCGATAAAACTACTATCCCTAGGGTGGTGGTGGTGGTGGTGTTGAAGCAGGCGGGGTTAGCCTGGCATACATAGCCGGCAATTGTTCCGCCTGATACTCCTTCGAGTTGAGATCAGGGGTGTGTCACCAGCTGTCGTTGAGCCCCGTGTCTCGCAGGAAGGCTATCAGCAGTCGTTGCGCTCTCTTCCTGATTGTCGCAGGCCCTCCGGGGAAAACGACGTCTTCAAAGGTACTGTGCGTAAGACCGCTCTTTTGTAGGCTGTCGACCATCGCTTTTCTTTTTGTGTCAAACTGCGGGCATATCCAAATGAAATGTTCGATGTCACCAATGTCACCACAGAAAGCACAGAATGGGAATGCGCGAAGCCCAGTTTTGAATAACCAAGCTGGGGTGTACGCGGAGTCGGTTCTGATGCGGTATAAAAGCGCCGCTTCTTCGCGGGTAAATCCCTACTCCGAATAGCTCTCTACCAATTTGCTATCGCAATTGATGCTTCGCTTTTCGGGCGAAACTGCGACATTATTTCTGTGTTCATTAGTATCAGACATTTCAGCAGCACAGTTTCAGGCATATATTTACCTTGCTTTCGGATATGTTAGCTTAAAGGATATGAAGGAAGGTAAAGATAATTAAAAAATACACCTTATTTTATAGTTGCCGGTAGTGCTAATTAAATATGCTGACGAATTCTGCTGTCTAGCCAGAGCATGCAGGGACGTTTTTCAAAATGGCGTACGTTAGCAGTGCTAGGGCGTAACTGACTCCATTAACGCACTCGCCTCGATCGAATTTGCCCACTGGTATTGTCACCATGTCCCTGTTGTGGCGTCGGCGTTGCTTAGCGGAAGGCTGACCTTGCCAAAAATCGCAACTAGCCGCCTACGTGGTATTACAGGAAATTGGCTTGATTATGGTGTGGTTTCTACGGATTAGATTGCAGCATGGGGTGTGGTGGCTAGAAATAAGGGAGGTGGGAGCATCGCGGCGGGCAGAGCGCGGCGCTTGGTGTACCAGCAATTCACGATGACGATAGCGCTGTAGCACGGCTTTTTAGATGCATGTTTCTGGGTTGCACCAACCTCCTCCGTTGCACCGCAGAACCTGCCTGTAGCGACGCGGTCACTCCTTTTTAGTAGATGCGTTCTGTCGAGTCAGTTTCTTTTAAACAACATCGATGCACCCTCAAGGCAGAAGCAATGTAATGGATAAACCTTTAAAACACAAAACACATGGCTTTAAGCCTGGTTGCAACCTCACGCAAGCCATTGTTGAGGTGCTCAGAAATAGTATTTCGCACCTGTACTACCTACGCGCCTTATTTTTGCAACATTTTGTAGAGGAAAACTACCATTATTCGATAATGCACGTGCCACCTGCACAGTTGGCGTCTTTGTGGCGCCACGCATGACACAATGACATGCGTGGCATAGAATACAGAAATAGCGTGGAGAGGCTCGGCCGTCAAGATAGAGGGATGCCAAGTCGCGCCTACCACCTTTGACCACGGAAGGTTCACTGCGGACAGAGGGCGAGCATGCTTGCAAGATTAGATTGTAGAAACGTCCCCCCTCCCCCCCCCCCCCCCCCCCATATATCTATACCTTACGTGAAGCATGCAAGCTTTGCAATGTGTGAAACAACCTTCATAGTCAGGGGCAACCATATTCTTTGGGACGGTATCTTGCAGCGCAATAGCATGTTTTGCTTACTCCAATGCCCTTTCTTGATTAAATCCGAGTCCAGCGAGCTACCTGACTTCGAGGCCTTCCAACGTGAAATTAGAAATGCTGCAAAGCTTTGTAAGCGAGGTATAAAGCACTAGCTGATGACACTAGAACAGAGGAGAGGAAAGGAAGGAGATACAGAGCGATTAGACCATCTGGCCACCCTGTCTTAATGAAAGAGGGCAAAGGGAATTACCGATTATAGAAGGAGACGCCAGCTACAGCCTCGTTGCCTGTAGGTTCTAGCTTTTAGGCGATGCTTAATAGGCTCACAAGTTTCGGCGGTTGTGGTGGTGGTTGTGGTAGCACTGACAATTGGGCGAGTTGGTACAGATGCATGGTTTCAGAACGGCGCAACAAGGAAGACGAAAAGACGAAAGATCACATGAACACAAGTGGTTGTGGTGTCACGCTGAAAAGTGGGCGGATCCTGGTGATAGTGCAGAAAGAGTCCAAGCTCAATGGCACATACCAAGTCCAGAAAAGAGAGAGACAGAGAGAAGGAGATGAAGAAAAAAAGAAAAAGAAAGATAAAAAGACAGAAATGAAGAAAGAAAGAGAGAAAAATAGAAAGAAAGATTGAAAGAGAGAGAGAGAAAGAGAGAAAGAATGAAATAAAAAGAGAAATAAATATAGAGAAAAAGAGAGTGAAATATCGAAAGAGAGATAGAGAGAAAGAAAGAGAGATAGAGAGAAAGAAAATCACCAGCGCTTACCTTGTGGAGAAAATGGGGTAAACAAAGGTTGCCGTGTATGTACTTGACCTACTCTTTCCCGTCTCTTTCCTACTGTTTTTCGTTCCTTACCGTGGTACTTTTCGTTCCCTTTCCTTCTACTTTTGTTTGCCTTTCGTGCAACCTTTCCTTCCATTGCGTTGTACGTTTCCTTCCCTCGATGCATACATTTAATAAACGTTTATGTTTTATCACCGTGACATGTCGTGAACATTACGTTACCCTGACGAAGCTCAGATAAAACACACGAGAAGCTTCTGACGAAGCTCAGATAAAACACACGAGAAGCTTTGCTTACCCCCATTTTTTCGACAGAGGAAGGGCTGGTGATGTTTTTTATATCATGAAGACGAAGGCGACGAATGGTGCTTGTAGACGAAAAAAAAATGACGTAAGATGTATACACAGAGAAGTACAACACATGCCTAAACGTTGCCTAAACAACTGGCACATACCCAGAGGCGCAACTTGTGTTCTACTCGACAAGATAGTATGCCCAGAGTTGAAAAATAGGCAAACGAGGGTTAGCTTCAAACTTTACGTTATTATTTTGCTTCGAATCATGCCCACTAGCACTGTCATACATATATTTATACAGGGTGTTTCAGCGAACACTTTCAAAATTTATTTAAGGTTGCCTGTGGCAGATAGCCCAATTCTAGTCAATGAGCTGGTCTACTCGAAGAGGCGGACAGTATTTGCACAAAAATTGAAATGCATATTCAACTTATCAACAAAAATTCACTAATTAAGTTTTTAACTAATTACCTGATGACCCATATTGCAATTAACACATTGTAGCCGTGGAGTACGCAAGGCGGATTCACTTGGAAGTAATTATCAGGATGACACCAGTTTCAAGATGATAATTCCCGAACTTTGCGGAGAAATGCATTGGCGTTCCAGTTAATTTTGTGCTTCAATGCATAAAGCGACATTTTGTTAAGAAACTAACTGGAACGCCAATGCATTTCTCCGCAAAGTTCGGGAATTAATATCTTGAAACTGGTGTCATCCCGAGAATTCGTTTCAAGTGGATCCGCCTTGCGAACTCCACGGCTACAATTTGTAAATTGCAATATGGGCCATCCGGTAATTAGTTAAAACTTAATTAGTGAATTTTTCTTAATATTTCGAGTATGCATTTCAATTTCTTGGGCAAGTAATGTCCGCCTCTTTGAGTAGACCAGCTCATCAACTAGAATTGTGCTGTCTGCCAGAGGCAACCTTGAAGAATTTTTGAAAGTGTTCGCTGAAACACCCTGTATATATACACATTCTACCCTTCCTCCACAAAATCCACAACCGCACTACATTTCCTCCAAAAGAATGCTGGGCTGTAACGGTACTCTTCAAGTTCACAAGATTATTTAAACGGATCATATTACCGATAGTATAAAAATATTGGATTTTATTCTTACCACCACCACCATAACGGAGATGCCAACTAAGACAACACATGCTGCACGATCGGAATCTGTAATTCACCCTCGCAAAAATGCATACTATGGTAAATTTACGAAGATCTGTAGCAATATTTACCATGCACAATTACCTACTTGCTGACACGGACACAGGGCGCAAGAGTTAATCTAAATATCGCAGATCTAGTGGCAATATAACAAATAAACTTGCATTGTAATAGCCATACACAGTTCCACAACATAGACAACTAGGACTTGTTCACGTTCGTGTCAGGTGATAGAGATTGCGTTTGTGCAAAGAAATTATTGAAATGTTACTTCACCTATGCGTTAACTGGTACAGTAGTTCATTCATTCGTAATTGGTTTACTGCATTGTCAGGAACTGAAAACTCACTCCAGTATATCCAAAATGCTGCTATAAGCCATGCGGTAAGTGGTCCATGCATAAAGCATGAATTTGATTTATCAAAACAGTGTAGGCTGCGTGTTTGCTACATTGAAATTACAGAGTTAAGAATCCTGTTATAATTTACCGCAACGTTGAAACGCTACCACATTTTTCTGGTCTTCACACATGAGTTAGTTATTAAGCATTAAAAAACGAAGGTGTACCAAAGGAATATTGTTTCTGTATTATTTTTCTCTGGTATTAATCATGATACATTTTGCAAAAAATGCAAGAAACGGTAACATCCGTTGTATTGTGTTCACCTTCCGAGATCATCAGTGCGGAGCACAGCCTGCACTTATAAGAACGAGCTGAAAATATTAGGTTCGCATGAAAATTGGGCGCTGATAAATGTCAAGGAAAAGCATTCAGTAAAACGATAAACATATAGAGCTCTGTCAGGAATATATAGATGTGGTGACTCGAAAAAAAGAAAAGGCGACCGGTGGGTGGGCATCCTTCGCTCTGCAATTTCTGGAAGAGATCAGCAAGGTTTTGTCCTCATCCGCCAGTGCAGCCCCCATAACTTCCTTTGCGACACGACCTTTGCACCTTAGGGGCTGCTTGTACCGGCACACTGATTACCAAGCGCGCGCACTTTTATGCAGATATCTTAGAGTTCACCGAAATTTTCCCAGTTTACTGCTTCACCGCCGCGGAGTAATTAGGCGTAAGTTCGACGAGGACCCACAGGAGAGCATGCAGTAGTGGAGGCAGCTAGCTAGGCCGAGCTCTCGGGGGGATTTACGCTACACCAGCTCGGACCGTTCTCTCGTAGTGCACATCGTTTCGGTGCCATGTATAGAAGGGCACGTAGCGACGAGTCAAGACGCTGGGATAGCGAGACTAGTAGGATGGCGAGAGGGGCATCTACATCGCGAAGTCTTTGAGATGCGTGGGCCTTGTCGCACGTCACTCCCACGTGTTTCGCGCTGTCGAAACCTTTCCAGGAGGTCGTGTAAAATAGAAGGCTCCACTAAGTTGTTCATGCCGTAGTGGTGGAAACTTGCCCGAGACCTGACCTTTCGGTTCCTCATGGTTCATGTTTCAAAGCCAGTTCCTCCGCTTTAAAAGCGCCCTTTTCCACACGTAGGCATCAAGGAGGACGCACGGTGTAACGTACTGTTTAAACCTGTGGTGACTATAAACAGAAGCGAGACCAAGGAGAGAGGAAAAAGAGCCACAGAAAGAGGCTTCCCTAGCGACATTCCGAGCATGATTCTCAGAATCATGTGAATGGCCCACGAAGCGTGTTTGTGCATATTTTACATTTAGCAGGTTTAGCTTGAACATAAATTAGGTGCCATGTTGAGAGAAACGTCGTCAGCGTCTCTTCATGTGGAGTGCTGAAGCGAAAATGACGGCATACATGACTGTGGCATCTCAGCGATAAGAAGTTATCTTTAACAGTTTTGTGCGAGGCTTCCTCATTCTCGAAAGGGCACATTTTAACTTATAGGACACTTTCGCTCGTGTCATCAGCAATCTCTATTTTACAGTGTTTGTAAATGTGCCCAGTGAAGATTTTTGACCGCGGCAATGCGCGTCGGTAGCGCATAAAGCGACGAGGGCGTTGGTACAGTACCTCAAGTTCAGAGCTCTCTACGACCGTTTGTTGACTTGACAGGCGCCTTTAACTGTTCGCAAGACTGGTGCTCTCTCTGTCTCGTCCCTTTTTTCCTCCACCTTTTAAGCCCCTTATTCCGTTTCCCAAGTGCAGGTTAGAAAAGTGGGTCTGCGGTTGGTAAAAGTGCTGTCTTTTCTCGCTCTAACTGTGTAGTTGTAGCTGCATACATACGTGTCAGTGTAAGCGTTACTTGAACTTGCATACACTGACAATCCTAAAATATTAGGTGACACAATGATACAGTTTCTAGACCCATACATGGCACCACATTAGGCTCTGAACTGATCTCTTATCTTGGTCCGCTACTAATATTAACAAGGAACGACGCCTGTCTCTGCAAAAGGAACCTGCTGTTCATTTGGTGTGAGACTCAAAATTATCCCAAGGTATTTAATTTAGCGAGAGAAACACGGAATGTGGCGTCATAACGCGATATAGAACCCGCCGTGGTTATTTAGTGGTTTTGGTGTTGGGTTACCAAACATGGAGGTCGCGGGATGGAATCCCGGCCACGGCGGCCGTATTTCTATGGGGACGAAATGCAGAAAACACCTGTGTACTTAGATTTATGTGCACGTTAAAGCAATCCCAGGTGGTCAAAATTATTCCGGAGTCTCCCACTACGGCGTGCCTCATAATCAGATGGTGGTTTTGGCACGTAAAACCCCATAATTTATTTAAAATTTATTCACACGCTACGTGTTATACAATTGAATGTACATGTGGCTATATTGTATGTCGTATGTTGAAAAGACAATGGCGTTTTTACTTGAGCCAAGAAATGTTAAACCTTGATTATTTTGGGTGAACATGAAGTCTGTACAACGTCAAACAGTTTCTCCCGATAAAAACTCCCGATACGTCTTTCTGTTGCTCAATACGTGCTACATAAAAGTGCTTTTCCCAGCGTGAAAGACACCCGCGAATACATGTAAAGTGCCCTGAGCAGCCAATCGCGCAGCAATTTTGCGACTATTCGCGGGCTTCTTTCATGCTCGGAAAATCAGTTTTATGTAGCCCGTATTCAGCAACAGAAAGCTGTAGGGGGAATTTTTCCTGTTGTTCTACAATTTGCTCATATACACTTTTCATCTAAATATAATGTCTGAGAAGTCAATTAAATAATTCAGACTAATGATGTAATTAGGTGGAATGCGCAAAATAATATGAGTCTCTCCAAGCGACGGCAAGACACTGTTACCTTGGTTCTGTCCAGCTATGAAACAATTGCATACTTTTAAATCTTGGTGCATGATAGCTGGGAGACCTTGTATAATAACAGCAACTATCTGTATTGTGGTGCTGGTAAAGTTAGAAACCTGTACCGTGGTATGAGGCACGCCGTAGTGTGGGGCTACGAAATAATTTTGCCCCGAATCCTTCGGGCTCCTCTTTGAAGAAACCCGAAGGCCTTCAACATCAAAGACCCCGCGTGTTGTTGGATTTGACACCCATCGACATGCGGTTACCGAGGCAAGAATTCTCATCCATGTACTTATGCTCAGCAGCAGAATACCACAGTCGCTAAACCATCACGGCGAATTACTTGTAAAAGCGATCCCTAACAAAATGTAAGATAATCTATGCATGACAATATATTTTATCCACAGGCGGTACCACGATTTAGCATTACAAAAGTCACTTTATCTTTCTTTATGTATTTCTTTCCTTTTTTATTCATTTTTTTTTCTTTCTTGTCGCGTTTTGAAACCGTAAATGAAACCTAATCTTACATTCTGCATGCCTCTGATTAGCGCATCATGCTTTTGCGCCTCCTTCTGGCGTAAAACTGGCGTACTGAAAGATAGGCGTACAACGGGAACGCCGCGTAAAAGGTCACGGCGGTTCTCCTAGGCGAAAAGCTATGTTAGCGCAATACCGCTAAGGGGCCCATGTCGCAGAAAACCTGGCGACGGTGTCGGCGCCGGCGTTAGCAGCCGTTGTCCGTTAGCGGAAAATCATCCCGAACCACACGGGGTCTCCGCGTGGCGCATAGGCGTTACTGAATTAACTAATTGAATTTCTCAAAGTAAAATGAGTGAGAAAATTCGTAAACTACGACTTACAACCTACAGACATGATAGCGTCGGATTGCAAATTGAATATACGATAAAACATGCTTCTGTTTCGCAGAAACTCAAACACCAACGCCTTTTGTGTTTCGCAGCCGAGCAGCCGTTCGAGGTCTGTCTTCGTGGGAGCGGTGCGCACAGTTCGGTTCCTTGCAGCACCACCAGACGACGCTCGCCTCCGCGCATCAGCGGCAGCGGCGGATCCCGCCATGCGAGGAAAAAAAAAGAACCAGAAAGCTTGCCTTCGTGCATAGCGTTCGCCGCCAGTGTTTGCAGGTAAACATTATGGTTACAAAAGCGGCAGTTGCCGGGAAGCGTGAGAAGCATGCAGGGATATTTGAATGCTATCACGTTCCACTCTTAGAGGCGAACCTTAAGCGTCCTGCAGCCTTTTTTATTGCACCTAATGAAGCCCTGACGGGCACCTCAATTTTCAAAACTTTTAAATGGCACTTACAAGCTGTATACTAGAGAGTTGCGCTTGATTTTCGGATTTAGTTTAGGTTCGCAGGGTCCAGTAGAGAGTGCTAAATCTACGTTGGACGCAATTATTCTCGTAAAAGACTGTCTTCGACTTTTTACCTTTCCTATTCGTTACGTTGTCAGGCTTTTAATTTACTCGTTTGTATTTTCATGGTCATGTTGTTTCAAACAAAAACCCCCCATTACGCGTGCTTGTGCTTTATGTGCCTAGGTTCACTGTCTAGTCGAGACTTCAGGCCCGGCCACTCAGCAATGGTTAAAGAGGCTCCTTCATTCAGCCTCAATTACTTTCTCTCTCTAACACGCAGCCGTTCCTGATGAGAGAGCAAGAACGGCATAAAAAAAACATATATATCACCATGTCCACATGCGGAGCGTTGACATAATTAGTTTTGCCTTTCCTTCCCCAGCTAAACATCATAATGGTTTTCCTCGGCATGCTTCTTTTAAGTGGTATGTATATTTTATTCATCAAAATGCGAGGCAAGGTGATGGGGATTTTTCTTTTTCCATCGGTACTTTCGCCGGTTTTATTTCCAGGCCTTCGTCGCCCTCCGCAGCTCTTACTCAATCCTTCTGATACTGGGAGCAACGACGTATCTTAAATGACTTGTTTTTGCCGGGCAAGGCGAATAGCGTGAGGAAACTGGATACTTCGATTTGCCTCTTTTACGATCACGTGAAAGAGGCTTTATCACTCTCTCTTTCTTTCTCTTTCTTTCTCTCTTTCTTCATTTCTCTCTCTCTCTGTTTCTCTCTCTCTTTCTCTCTTTTTTGTCCCGGGTATGTGCCATTGAGCTTAGACACTTTCTGCACTATCGCCAGAATCGGCCCACTTATCAGCGTGACACTTCCACCACCACCACCGCCGACACTTGCGAGCCTAGAAAGCTTCCATTAAAAGCAGTTATTGTGGCTATGTACAAAGATAGAGCTTGGGACAAACCAGAAGGGCCCGCCCCGTACAAAGTCTAGGAGGGGTTCCTATTCCGGGACCTTTGTAGCTTTTGCGGCCGCCCGGGCTCGGTCCACCAGGATACATTGGTCCTGTATGGTCGAGCAGCCCAGCAGGGCAGCCTCCCAGCTATCTCGGGAAGGGGGGGGGGGGGGGGGGGCTGGTTGCTGGGGCATGCCCACACCATGTGGTAGGTGTCCGCGGACACGTTCGCACAGTGCGGGCACTCGCCTGAAAAAAAAATTAGCAGTGGCTTAGCTCGGCTATGCGAGGAAATACGTAGCGTGAGCTAGGTCGGCCACATCGTTCAGAACCAGTAGACCTGGTGGCATGGGCGGGTAACGATACCCATTGGTAACGCTAAAGAGTGAAATCTTACGCTTAACGAGAAAGTTCTTGCACGTTGTATAAACCCGCACCACGGTTTCACCCCACTCAGGCGGCGCCGCTTAACTCAATGTTTCACGCATGGCACTACTTACCGGCGTCAAGTCTTTCATGTGCCACAGTCTTTCACACACCTCGCACGCATATCCAAACCAATTGTTTACGAAGTCCGTCTCGAAGGTCCGAGTCGCACTGGCGCTTTCGCTAAGTTTCACCGTATAGTCAGTAAATCGGCGAGCCTTGACGTCATCGACGGCGTCGTGTTGTTGCTGCTGCTGAGATGGTTGGGCACGTCGCTTAGCCTCCTAGTGACGCCGCTTTGCTAGACGTTCCTCCCTTTGCTCCACTGTCTCCGCAGCACGTTTAGCCTTCTTCTGTTCCTTCTTCCTACGCTCAACCGCTAATTGCCAGGCATCAACTTCGGGATCCGATGAGTTAAGCTTCTCGGTTCTCCTGCGCCGCTGAGCAGCAATTTCGCTCTCCTTCTTTATTCCTATACCACACTGGCAAACGCCCAGCGCAAACGATCAAACGCACAGCGCAAACGCCGAGCAAACGCGTGGCACGCCAGCTGTGCGTCATGTGACCGCTCTGCACCTCGCGCATGCGCAGCACGACTCTCCAGGACCCACGCGAAACTGCTCAATCTCGGCCAGTGTAGCTCACGCTACAAAATGAATTAAAATGCTTAAGTACTGCCGGCCACAGTACTGTGTTAGTATATAGAGGCCGCCTTCGTGAGGCCATTCCACGGGGGAGGACACTGGCCGTGAGATGTTTAATAGAAAAGAGAAATTTCTCGGAAATTAATAGCCAGATTGAAATGATGAGGCGATGTCCAGTAGTTGTGCGCGGGCGGTAGCATCTGCTGGCTCGTTTTCCTCGATCCCCGCATGTGCTGGTGGTGCCCAGATAACGGTGCGCCGGGTCGGGTAACCCTGGTATTCACATCGGTGAAGAATTTTAAAGGCACAATACGGAATGTCTTCCTGCTCCAGGTTGCAAAAGGCTCCCCTAGAGTCGGTGATGATGACTCAGGAAGCTGGATCCGCGGCGGCTAGCGCGATGACGACTTCCTCCGCGTGTGTTTTGCTACGGGTTATGTTATGTTAGCAGCTGGTTCTAAAGCGAAGCTTTCCATGTCTCACTGATTCGTCCGTGAGCACCGAAAACGCACTGCGGGAAAGCCAACTTACACAATGGAACTATCTGCGCATCTGCGCACACAAAACAACAACGGCGCACGACATACGCATCGTAGAAGCAGCGCCTCCTCTATTTTTTCAATGCCAGCTATATGCGGCCAATCCAACGGTTCACCACCCTCTCCGATTGTCCTTTCCTACTCTCCCACGTCAGCTAGCGTTCGCGCCTGCTTTACGGTCGTGGGGAAAAGTACCCTATGGATGGCGCCTCACAACGGAAGTCGGAGGAAGCAATCCTGACAGACGAAGTGTTTACCGCCTCTCCTCCGGAACGGCAGTGGCGCGCGCTCGGACGCACGCGTGACGGAAGCAGTCGTACCGACTGGGTAGCGTCACATCGCGGCAACCCACTCACGGAGCGAGCGATTGCACTGGCATTGAAAAAATAGAGTAGGCGCTGGGTAGAATAGAGTACAGTTTACATTCGCAGTTGCACCAATAAGATCATTGAGAAATGCAACGCCACGTTACCCCGACGAATTGTATATATCTGCATTGCATTACGCGCGTCCCGCAATGCATTCCAGGCCGTCATCATGGGTAGGCCGCGGGTGCATCGCACGGCAGAAGAGGCTACCGCACGCGAATGTAAGTGCGTGCGCGATCGTGCCTGTAAGGCCGATCCCGTGTGTCGACAACAGCAGAGCATCTGACCATCTACCACAGCAATCACAAGGCAATACTGTGCAAGTGAAGAGCCGTCCGTGAATGTGTGAGCGTGTGGGTGTAATCAACGGCTACATGACCTAAAATAAAGGCTATGCAACTTCACGAAATGTGTCTTCATTCAACTTCAACGTTCAAAAAATACAATCCTTAACAAGCAATCAAATCAAATATGTATCGCATCGGGTCGCTCAGTATTTCTTGGGTTCGTTGAATGGTCGTTGGCTTTGAACTGTGGTTCAGTTTGAATGGCAGAAATCTTCGCGTTCAACCGTCTTTCTTTAAGAAGGGGGCTTTGATTTTTTTATCGTTAGATCGCCGGCGCAGCCTAGCGTATACAAGCTTCGCTTGAAAAAAGATAAATCGCCATCTCGGCCCTCCGAAAGCGGATGTCCAGCGACGCTCTTCAAAACCACCGCTACGATTGCTGAGAGGGGTATGCAACGCTTGAACTCGACTTCACTAGTGTGGACACCCAGATCCTGCCGTGCTTGTCGCTTGAAGTGAGCTTCTTCAGCAAGAATATTCGGAGCTTCCCTGACTTGGCGCTTGTACTGAAGCTCTTGGGAACGCGGTTCAATGTTCGCTCCAATCGCTGTTTTAACGCGACAGCGTTCAGGTCACAGTGTCGCAGAAAATCCGGCATCGGCGTCGGCATTTGCGCCCGCGGCCGAGAAAAACGCCCCCAACCACGTTTAGGTATGCCACACCAATCTATCATTAATGTTGCTCATACCTTGTCTTGCATTCTTGGCAAATCATCTTTGTGTTCCCTTTTCCGATTCCCCCGGTGTAGGGTAGCCAACCGGACGTTATCCTGGTTAACCTCCCTGCCTTCTGCTTTTCTCTTGCTTCCTTCCTTGGCAAAGCTATTCCTCGGAATTTTGAGAGTGGCAATCCACAAACAAATGTCATGAAACAAAACACCCACAGCGCATACCTTTCATGTTAAACCTTCTCAGACTGAAATATTAAAAGCGCGAAACAAATACGGAAACCTGCACCAACTAGAGGTTAACAGCTTTGCTGTAAAAAGCGACTTAGTGAGAGAGTGCAGCAATAACTGGAACTGGATGCAGCGTGGTCAGGAACCTGGTTATTACTTCCTAAAAACAGTGTTTCCTAAGGTGCAAACATTCTTTTTTTTTTCTCAGAGTTGTTTGACAAACTCCATTGCCCGCCGCGGTGGCTCAGTTAGCTAAGGCGTTGCGCTGCGGAGCACGAGGTCGTGGGATCGAATCCCGGCCGCCACGGCCGCATTTCCATGGAGGCGAAATGCAAAAACACTCGTCTGCTTCCGTTGTAGTGCACGTTAAAGAACCCCAGGTGGTCAAAATTATTCCGGAGCCCTCTAATGCACCGTGCCTCATAATCAGAACTGGTTTTGGCACGTAAAACCCCAGAAAGAAGAAGAAAACCTCCATTGTTTAATCCGAATATATATATATATATATATATTGTGGGCGTTTATTACGCACGTCTTCTTCATCTGTATATTATCATCATCATCCTACGTTGCGCGATCCTCATCTTCAGTTATGTGTGATCATCATCATCGGGTGTGTGCTTTTGCTGGTTCGCTGCCGAGTACTCGGGCCGAATAAACGTCGTGCCAACAGTGACGCCATAAGTGGTGGAGTTGCTCTTCGATCCTCAGTCCTCTGTCCGCTCAGTCTACCCCCTGGAGCTACGTTCAGGCCGCCGCTTGGGCCCACTGTCCGCTAGCATGTCTGAGGACGCACCTCCTTCCACTTCTACCGCTACCGTTCTGACACCACCAGCCACCCCTTACTTCCTCAGCAGCCACCAGCGTGACCCCCATCTCTTCGCTGGTCTTCGTGAAGAAGATGTGGAGGACTGGCTCGACGACTACGAGCGAGTCAGTTCCGCTAATCATTGGGACGACCTTAACAAGCTCCGCCACGTCTCCTTCTACCTGACGGGTGTGGCGAAGACATGGTTCTTCAACCACGAGATCGACTTTACTGACTGGGCTGCTTTCAAGCAGCGGCTGCGCCAAGTATTTGGTACACCGGCCATTCGTTCTACCATCGCAAAGAAAACCCTCGATACTCGCCAACAACAGCCAGGCGAGTCTTACACATCATACATAGAGGATGTTCTTGCGCTTTGCCGCCGTATGAGTTCATCTATGCCAGAGTCAGACAAAGTGCGCCACATTCTGAAAGGCATTAGATCAGTCGCCTTCAATGCCCTTGCCATTAAGAACCCCGCTACAATCGCTGACGTTGTTACAACGTGTCAGCGCCTGGACGAACTCGAGTCTGTTCGCCTTCAGCCGGACGTTGGTGACTATTCTTCTACGGCGGACCCACATCTGCGTGTCGTGATACGAGCAATGATACGCGAAGAATTACAGTCAATGGGCTTGTCGTCACCATCCGTGTGCCCCAGCGCGCCTTCTAGCGCAGCCTTGCGTGACATCATCAGGGATGAACTGGCGTCCTTGACCTGCTCCACGCACGTGCAACCCTCCGTCTCTCGTCCCCTGCCAACGTACGCGGAAGTTGCTGCCACGCCTCCAGGCAACGTCAACTCCACGGTGCCGCTGCGCACGTACGCGTCGGTTGCTGCCGCGCCTCCAGTAAACATTTCGACGATGCCGCCCGAGCTTTCATCAGCCCATTTGACTGCACTGACTCCCGGATCACCTAGCCCCCTGTACTATCCGCCATGGCGTCCGTCACGTCCCACGTGCTATTACTGCGGCTATCGCGGCCATATTTCACGTTTCTGCCGCAAGCGCCAGCAGGACGAGCGTCGGGGATACGACATCTCCAAACGCAACTTTTCCGGTGGAGTCTCTTCCCAACGCCGGCGTTTCTCTTCGCCTCCGCTCCGCTCTACTTCTCCGCCCGCATCGACTGAAGACCGAAGCACTTACCGTTCAGCCAGACGCCGCTCCCCTTCGCCGTTCCGCCGCTCCACGTCACCACTACGGCCCGTCTCCCTCAACTCTAACATTCGTCCGGAAAACTAAGCGATGCAGTTTTTGGAGGACAAACTGCATACGACACCAGGACTGATATTCCTCCAGCGCGCCCGTCCAATATGCTCTCGGTGTTTGTCCAAGGAGTGCCCGTCGATGCTTTGGTGGACACAGGTGCGACAATTTCTGTTATTCACGCTGATTTATGTTCCCGTCTCAGAAAAGTCACGACGCCATACGATGGACCGACGCTAGTTGCAGCCCAAGGAGACCCTGTTCGACCTTCCGCTCTTTGCACTGCCCGTGTTTTGATCGATGATATCCTGCACCATATACAATTAGCTGTGCTGTCCCCGTGCGCTCATCAACTTATTTTAGGGTGGGATTTTCTCTCTTCTGCTTCCGCGGCTATTTGTTGTGGCCAACGTGTCGTCCATCTTACGGACACTGACTACTTACTTGGGGAAGACAGGTACACGCCGTTGCGCCTGCTCGCTGCGGAAGATACCGAACTGCCTCCCGGCCGACAGCGCATTATTACCATTATGTCGACCGATATCGACCATGGTGACGTCTTGGTCTTGCCCTCTTCCCGTTGCCTTCATAAAGGCATCGCTTTTGCGCCAGGTGTGGTTCGATTTCACAATGGCTCGGCGCTTGTCACCGCCACGAACGCGACATCGGAGAAAATTCTCCTTCCGCAAAGCACCACAGTGGCTTGCGCGGCCGACCCAGGGCCTGTATGCGTCGTGCCCCTTACGACTATGTCTTCCAAAGACCCTTCTACTTGTGCTACTGCTTCTCCCTCCGCCCTTACTGCAGCCATCAGCAGTGACTTGCCACCTTCACATATGCAGCAGCTGCTTGCTTTGTTGAACAAACACGCAAATTTATTTGATGTCCATTCGTCGACTCTGGGCCAAACCACAGCTGCAGCGCATCGCATTCAGACAGACGAAGCGTCGATAGTGCGCCGACGCCCGTACCGCGTGTCCCTAGCCGAGCGGAAAATCATAGAAGAAAATGTCGCGGACATGTTACAACAGAAGGTCATCCGGCCCTCAGCTAGCCCTTGGTCATCTCCGGTTGTTTTGGTGCGAAAAAAAGACGGTTCCGTGCGTTTTTGCGTCGATTACCGGGCCCTCAATAAGATCACTCGAAAGGACGTATACCCTATGCCTCGCATTGACGACGCCCTTGATTCACTACAAGGTGCAGAATACTTTTCGAGCCTCGATCTGCGTTCTGGCTATTGGCAAATTCCCATGCACGAAGACGATAAAGAAAAAAACAGCGTTTGCCACCCCTGATGGACTTTACGAATTCAACGTCATGCCTTTCGGGCTATGCAATGCACCTGCGACTTTTGAACGCATGATTGATACCGTGCTGCGTGGCCTGAAATGGAAAACTTGCCTCTGCTACCTGGATGACATTGTCGTCTTTTCATCCACGTTTCCTCAGCACCTGCAACGCTTAGATGAAGTTCTGACGTGCCTTGGCGACGCTGGTCTTCAGCTCAACACGAAGAAATGCCTTTTCGCCAGCAGATCTATTAAGGTCCTGGGGCATGTCGTGAGCAAGGAGGGCATACGTCCTGACCCTGACAAGATTGCTGCGGTCCTTCGCTTCCCTCGCCCAGAAAAGCCTAAAGACTTGCGAAGCTTCCTTGGCCTCGCTTCTTATTTCCGTCGCTTTATACGGAACTTTGCCTCCATCGCTGCGCCACTACACAAACTACTTGCTTCCGGTGTACCCTTTCACTGGTCTCAAGATTGTGAAGCTGCCTTTGGCATGTTGAAGGGCGCCCTCACGTCTGAACCTGTGCTTTGCCATTTTGATGAGACTGCACAGACTCTCTTGCACACAGACGCTAGCGGCCACGGCATCGGTGCCATTCTTCTGCAACGCAACAACTCTTCGCACGAGAGAGTCGTTGCATACGCCAGCCGCGTACTCACCGATGCCGAGAAGAACTATACAATAACTGAGCAGGAGTGCCTGGCGATTGTTTGGTCCGTACAGAAGTTTCGTCCCTATTTGCACGGGCGTCATTTTACAATTGTTACGGACCACCACGCATTATGCTGGCTCTCCACTCTCAAGAACTTGACTGGACGGCTGGGTCGCTGGGTTCTCCGCCTGCAAGAATATGACTTTGACATTATTCATAAGTCAGGCAAAAAACACCAAGATGCTGACGCTCTTTCTCGTTGCAAGCTTCCTGCGCACCCACTTGACACCTCGGCAACTGCGTCGCAAAGCAGCTCTTCGGATGTCACTTCTGCGCCGGTTTCCTCTCTAGCCACCATAGACCGCCTTTCTCCGGACGATGATCAAACATTTGCATTTCGCCAAAGGGCTGACCCATATTGTCGGCGTATGATAGACCACCTCTCTGGCGCTTCTCGCCCACCTAACGCGCGGCTTCGACGCCAACTCGCACAATTCAAGCTGAACAATCACGTGCTGTATCGGCGCATTTACCACCTTGACGGTCAACGCTGGGTGCCCGTTCTACCACGCTCTCTTCGAGCCCATGTCCTCAAAGCATTCCACGATGACATGACTGCTGGCCATCTCGGTTTCCACAAAACCTACGATCGCATTCGAAGCCGTTACTATTGGCCTGGCCTTTCTACTAGTGTGGCGAGATACGTCGGTTCCTGTTCTCCGTGTCAGCGTCGCAAACTCCCAACCTCTGCTCCTGCCGGCGAATTACTGCCTATTCCGTGTCCTGACGCACCATTTGAGGTTGTTGGTATCGACCTTTACGGGCCCCTTCCTGTTACTGCAGCTGGAAATCGGTGGATAGTGACCGCCATCGACCACCTGACGCGCTACGCTGAGACAACATCAGTGATCACTGGCTCAGCTTCGGAGGTTGCCGACTTCGTCCTTCACGCTATAATTCTGCGCCATGGTGCTCCTCGAGTACTGCTCAGCGACCGTGGAAAGGTCTTTCTCTCGCAACTTTCAAACGAAGTCCTGCGCGCCTCTGGTACCACCCACAAAACTGCGTCGAGTTACCATCCACAGACTAACGGCTTGACAGAGCGATTTCATCGCACGCTTGCCGACATGATCGCCGTATATATTCAGCCTGATCACAAGAATTGGGACAAGTTTCTACCATTCGTCACTTTCGCCTACAACACGGCCGTTCAGCGTACCACCGGCTACTCGCCATTTTACTTAGTTTACGGACGGTCGCCTACTTCCCTTCTAGACGTTTCTTTCTTCGATGCTCCTGTCAATGCATCTGCATCGTCTAGCGAAGAATTCCTTTCACGACTCGCCCAGTGTCGCCAGCGTGCTCGCGTCAATACGGCGGCCAGGCAACACGACCGGAAGATCATTTATGACACCCTCCATCGCGTTGTGTCCTTCCGACCTGGTGACGAAATACTTCTATTGACGCCCCTTCGCACGCCTGGTTTGTGCGACAAGTTCCAGCCGCGTTTCATCGGGCCCTACATCGTCCTGGAGCAGACATCACCCGTCAATTATCGCGTGACTCCTGTTGTCGCCGCCACAGACCGCCGTTGTCGCAGCACCGAGGTCGTTCATGTCTCCCGCATGAAACCGTTCACGCGGCGGTCTTCGTCGCCTTGACTTGCGGCCAGGATGGCCGCTTCCACGTGGGGGGGAAATTAGTGTGGGCGTTTATTACGCACGTCTTCTTCATCTGTATATTATCATCATCATCCTACGTTGCGCGATCCTCATCTTCAGTTATGTGTGATCATCATCATCGGGTGTGTGCTTTTGCTGGTTCGCTGCCGAGTACTCGGGCCGAATAAACGTCGTGCCAACAGTGACGCCATAATATATATATATATATATATATATATATATATATATATATATATATATATACGCCACGCGGCACAACAATAGAAACCAAGTGTTCTTTACACATCAGGGGCGTGGTTTCGAGTTCAGTGCTATTATCTCAAGGCGACAGCCCCGCCTATTGCGGCATAAAAGCGTTCATCATTGTGCGTGATAATTTTATTTTTTATTTTAAATGAGCATCTCAAGTGCTGCATCAAAACGGGGCATTTAATGAACATAATTAACACAAAAAAAGATGTCGCAGCTGCACGGGCAATCTGACGGTGGAGGAGCCAGCACTCGCGCATGATAATACAGTTTAATCTGACTTCTAATTCTGCAAAGTTTTTAGGTGTTTAGCGGTTTATTTAGAATTCGTTATATTTATAGGTGTACAGCACAAAAACGTTATAACACTGCCTATGTTCTCTATGTAGAAACAAACTTCAATTATCGAATCTATTTGTCAAATAAACTGAGTTTGCTGAATTCGGAAAAGTGACTGATCATTGTGTGGGAGTAGGCCCATGCCGGGTCTCTCTGACTTGCAAAACGCTGAGATGGACCACTGCTTACTGAAAGAACACACTAATGAATCAGTAAAATTCGATGAGACCGTGTTCACGAGTTCCGTTTTGGGCGCGCAGATAATACGTTTGACTAGCTACAAAAAAAAAGAAAAAAAAACTGGAGAGTAAAACAACCCCCCACTCCTCCCCCTCTTGATAAGAAGCGACGAAATATTTGAACCTATCATCACGAGACTGCGACATACCCGAAAGCATTTCGCAAACATGAGGTCATCGCTTGACCAGCGGTCTCACACCATCCATATTTATATGCATACTCTCTACCATCTGCGGTAGTAGGGTCGTTTGGAAATCGATTTGTGCAGGACGGGTGGTCGCCATTCGCTATCACTTATCGACGCATGAAGTATCGTTGCATGCTCTGTGTTGCGCTGCTAAGCACGGGTCGCGGGATCGAATTTCGGCCGTGGCGGCCGCTTTTCGATGGGGCCGAATGCAAAGACGCCCGTGTTTCGTGCATTTGGGGCACGTTAATGATCCCCTCGTGGTCAAAATTAATCCCGAGTCCCCCACTACAGCGTGCCTCATAGTCAAATCGTGGTTTTAGAACGTAAAACCCCAGAATTCAATTCAATTCATGCTCTGCCGCTGCATGCTGCAGTATAACGCACACCACGGCAAAGCTCCTTAGCATGTCTGGAGGATAAGCCATCCCTTTCCTTTGCGCGCACTTTTTGTCACCATCATCATCATCATCATCATCATCATCATGCGCCTGTATTTTATCTCCACTGCAGGACGAAGGCCTCTCCCTGTGATCTTCAATTACCCCTGTCTTGCGCTAGCTGATTCCAATGTGCGCCTGCAAATTTCCCAACTTCACCCCACCTAGTTTTCTGCCGTCCTCGACTGTGCTTCCCTTCTCTTGGTATCCATTCTGTAACCCTAATGGCCCACTGGTTATCCATCCTATGCATTACATGGCCTGCCCAGCTCCATTTCTTCCGCTTAATGTCAACTAGAATATCGGCTATCCCCGTTTGTTCTCTGATCCACACCGATCTCTTCCTGTCTCTTAACGTTAGTCCTAAGATTTTTCGTTCCATCGCTCTTTGTGCGGTCCTTAACTTGTTCTCGAGCTTCTTTGTTTCTGCCCATATGTTAGCACCTGTAGAATGCAATGATTGCACACTTTTCTTTTCAACGACAGTGGTAAGCTCCCAGTCAGGATTCGGCAATGCCTGCCGTATGCCCTCCAACTCAATTTTATTCTTCTGTAAATTTCTTTCTCATGATCAGGCTCCTCTGTGAGTAATTGACCTAGATAAACGTACTCGTTTACAGACTCTAGAAGCTCACTGGCGATCCTGAATTCTTGTTTCCTTGCCAGGCTATTGAACATTACCTTTGTTTTCTGCATATTAATCTTCAACTCTACGCTTACACTTTCTCGGTTAAGGTTCTCAATCATTGGCTGCAATTCGTCCCTATTGTTGCTGAATAGGACAATGTCATCTGCAAACCAAAGGTTGCACAGATATTCGCCGTTGATCCTCACTCCAAAGCCTTCCCAGTCTAAGAGCTTGTATACTTCTTCTAAGCAACCAGTGAATAGCGTTGGAGAGGTTGTGTCTCCTTGCCTGACCCCTTTCTTGATGGGTAACTTTCTACTTTTCTTGTGGAGAACCAAGGTAGCTGTGAAATCCTTGTAGATATTTGCCAAGATATTCACGTATGCCTCCTGTACTCCTTGATTACGCAATGCCTTTATGACTGCTGGTATCTCTGCTGAATCAAATGCTTTTTCATAATTTATGAAAGCCATATAGAGAGGTTGATTGTACTCCGCAGATTTCTTTATTACCTGATTGATGACATGATTATGATGCATCGTAGAGTATCCCTTCGTGAAGCCAGCCTGTTCTCTTGGTTGGCTGAAGTAAAGTGTTGCCCTGATTCCATTGGGAATTATCTTGGTGAATATTTTTTGTCATAATACTTTTTGTCCACTACTTTTTGTCATAATAATTCTGTGGTTTTACATAGCAAAACCGTGATCGCGATGTGAGGCCCATTGTGACCACGTCGGTAGAAGGCAGTTGAATATGTGAAGCGAGCGTGTTAAAGCCTATATAAGCCAGCGCGTGAAAAGCGTGTGAATAAAAATTCGTTGGCCCTTCCATAGCGTGAAGGTGGTTAACCAGCGAAGCTGAAACGTGCCGCCGCGTTGTTTATCACTGGGTGAATCCCTACGGTTCATTAAAGTAGTTCTCAATTGTGAGGTTACACACACGTTCAGCTGCGACGGAGAGAACGACGTCACTGACGGTATGCCCGCAGTTTGCCGTTGTCTCGAGTTTCTCGGCGGCGTGGCTAGCAGTATTCGCCAGCCATTGCCGCTTGCGATTCTTCGAAATTAAACTGCTTCAAAATTTAAATCTGTCCGTTACGTAAGACAATGAATGGCTCATACCCCATTAAGCATTGGCTCATACCCCCGTAAACGCAGCCTCCCCATTACGACGAAAGACCAGAAATGAAATTCTGCGCTGGAATGATGAGCGGCAAAGCAGCGAGCGGTTGAAGACGACGACGACGAACGCGAGAGCAGTCGCACTGGCGCGTGCTGAGCTCCAGCCCGAGCGTCTACTTCTGCATACATATAAAACCAGGCTTTAGAGGGCGCGTATGACGAACCGGCAGTGAATGAATCGGTTAGCGCGGTGGTCTCGCAATGCGGAGGTCATTGGTTCGTATCCGCAGCCCCACGAATAATTGTTATTTTCGCGCGGCTTGCGTTTCAACAACGGAGATGTTTAAGCTTTCGGTTAGGCCGCGTAATGCGAAAAGCTGTGGGCCGATCCTGGAGGTGGGGCAGAAAGGGTCCAAGCGCAATGGCACATACCTCTGTGAACTAGCCAAGCTGTTTAAGCTCGAGGATGGTCGGTCGGTGCACGCCGCAAAACCTCCGCCTGACATTGACGTCACCATGCGTCGCGTAGCAACGCTTCGCCCCAGCTGCGCCGACCACGCCGAGACTCGCGACAGCTGCGTTAGCCGTGACGTCATCGCGCATGCCTTGGCTTTGCCGAGTCATGACGTCACCGTGCCACCTGGAGTGGTTGCCGCGGCTGCGCAGACGTGGAGCTAAGCCATGACGTCACTGCGCCCACCCACGGAATATATAGCTCCGTGTTGCCGCCGCGGCGACACCAAAGCCCGGCCGTCTCTGCGCCGAGCACATCGCTGCGAAGATGGGGTGGCCGAAAAAGAGCGTCAGTTCCGAAGCAGAGGCAGCGCGGCGCAAAAGCCGCCTCGCCGCAACTCGAGAGCGAGTGAGATAACTTCGGTCCGATCCCGAGTATCGCGCTGCCGAAGCGGCGCCGAAACGTCAGTGGTTCGCAGAAGACCCGGAGTTACGAGCGGGCGAAAGCTAGCAAATGCATTTAAGCGTCCATAAGCCTCCATATACTTTAATGACCGAGTGTTCGTTGCTCCTTGGGCTGTCAATGATTCCGGGGTGATCTTGCGCAAAACGTGGCGGTGTCTCGAAGCATAACCTCGCAAAAACTTGGCCGAACCCAGATAAAGCTAGGTGGGGCCGCCAGCTTCGCTGCTTGCCCAGTCCTCGCACCCCTAGTGTGAAGCTGCCCCTAATTTTTTTTTTCACAGGAACACCTTCTCTTATACCCATCGCCTCTCCTCCTCGCGCCCAGCGCGGCCTCTCATTGGTCTGCACCTCAACCTTGTGCGCGCCCTCTTATTGGCTCCTCCCCCAGCGCACCTCTCCTCCTCTGCTGGTCACGTGACCTTCGTCCCCCGGCGCGGCTCTCATCCTCTCCTGGTCGCGTGACACCGCCTGAAAGACAGACGGCGAAGGCTCGTCTTAGAACAGCTTCGCTGTTAAGGAGTGTCCAGCGAACGACAGTACCGCTCTTCTCGGCGTCCTCTGCGTAACCCAATATTTTGCTGCGTATCTTAATATGGATGTGTAATTGGTGATGGCATGTCATGACGAATACTACGACAATTATTGGGATGATTATGATGGTGAAAGTAATCAGACAAAGTCGAAGTGGCGAGATGTACGGTGCTCAGAGATTAAAACGCAGTACTCGGACCGCATGGCGGCCGGCACCTTCTGCGTCACCGGTCACCGCTGGCTGATCGCAGAGGAGCCGATTGTGCCTACAATGCGCCATAACAGTTTTCGCTGTCATGTTATATAAAAATGTGTCAGCTCGGTGTCCCCAGCAACCACCAGTAGCGCAAAGAGCCCTGGCAGCCACGCGCTCTGTGTATCGCGTTTGCGTCGCTGAGCCCTGTACAAGTGCAGAGCATTTATCAAAGAGCATGACTTGCTTTATTTATTTGTTCTACATACATTTTTCCTCTATATGCATTTCTTTACATACGTTTTTTTCATATACACTAATTAATGTGCACATACACTCTTTAAGAGGAAGTGTTCATTGGTTCACCAGCACTGGTCGAAGGCATGGCTTCGTCAGGTGGGGCAGTAGCCTCTCGTTCGGCGGTGATTGCGTCAAGAAACAGACAACTGCAACAATTAGGCGGCAGTGCTCGACGCGGATGAGGCGTTATCGCGTTAATATTGCTACATGCATATATGCATGTAAATATATGCATGCATATATGCATGTTATGCATGTATCCATGCATAACAATATATTTAGGGCGACATACCTAACTTTGATAGATTCTACAGAATTCATGAGGGGGTAGCAATTGTCGTAATAAAGCTAAATAGGCGATATACGTTAACGTTAGTTTAAGTCTACGCTCACACTTCGAGTCATGATGACGCAAAAATAGAACAGTTTTATGAAGATCTTGAATTAGAAATCAGAAAGGCGCGAAC
Organism: Dermacentor silvarum; assembly: GCF_013339745.2. Classification (NCBI taxonomy): domain Eukaryota; kingdom Metazoa; phylum Arthropoda; class Arachnida; order Ixodida; family Ixodidae; genus Dermacentor; species Dermacentor silvarum. Next base: position 101,096,129 of record NC_051157.2, read on the forward strand.
TGAGGAAGCTGTACTTATGGGCGACTTCAATGCAAAAGTGGCGGAAAAGCAGGCTGGGGAACAACCTCTTCGCAACTACAGTACCGATTCTGTGAACATTAAAGAGGAGATATTCATGGAATTCCCGGAAAGGAATAGAACGCGATTTCTCGTTTCCCATGTATTGAGAAAGAAGCCCTTGAGCTAAAGCTTGCTTAACGGCCAACGCGACTAGAAAGATGACCAGAACGCTACCGCCGAGGTGCCAGACGCTCTGTTCCAAGACGGGCAGTATTTCCTGAGCTGCCGAGTAAATGTTCACGTTTACAAAAGGCTGGCACCTTCTTTAAACATTTTAAAGTATATAGAGAGTTTAAGGGTAGTTCTCTTGTTTTTTTCTCTCAGTGCGCGACCGCTCAGTTTCCGCCTATTATATGAAAGTTCACTGGTTGGTGAGGCGAAGTTTTCTGAGACGTTTATATTGGTATACCATGAGCGTAATGCAACAAGCACTGCAATAGCACAATTAGAAGAAAGCACATGTGCAGGCACATTCACGTAACGCGACGAAGCTTCAAATAGCGCATTCCTTTCTTTCTTGTTCTCTGCTTTTTCAAGAAAGTACATCCTCCTTATTGCATCGAACTTGATGAGGCTGTTAGCAATATATTTCGATTGCCGATTTCAACCAAATGGAAAGAGTTGATTTCTTGTTAACGCCGAGATTACGTCCAATATGCTATTATGTTTTAGTTTGCTGAAGCTGTAGGTGAGCGAGTGTTGCGCGTTTGTGATAAATCTCTGCAATTCATCAGATGGGTAAAGCAATCCTGCCCTGTCTACTTGCTTGATTAAACACGCATGCGCAGGCATTTCAAAAACAGGTGAGAACCCTCGAGCACTCGTTACATTTCGTTTTGCTAATCGTTCTGAAAGAGACACTGAAGCAAAACCCTGAATCAGCTTAGACGGATAGAAAATAATTTGAAAGCTCTGTTGAGGCTTATTTCGAAATTCCGGTTGATTATTAGAAAAGGAAATGAAGGTAAAAGTTTCCATTTTTTGAATTTCGCGGAAAATGCCCAGCGTTGGTACATCAGTATAACATCACTGATTTCAACGTATTTTTTTCGTATTTAGGCTGCGTTGGCTCCCTAAATGTCCTTGAAAATTGCCATGTTTAATCTTTTGCTCCTTTAGAACACAATGTAGTCTATCTTTACCACTTAAGAATTAACTAGGCCCTAGAGGACGCTGTAAAAACCTATGATGTCACAGCGAGCTGGGGCGAGAACATAAGGGAGGCGTCGCCACTCGCCTTTTATTTTTGCGATTTTTCTGGCTCACCACGCGTCTTATTGTGGTAAGTGGGGTGTTTTTCATAGTGTAGAAGCGTAATTTACTGACACAGAAGAAATAGCCTTTTCTATTTCTCTTTAGGGCTACATAACCAGTTGCGTAATAAATCAATTACTAAATAAGCAAGAAATCAGAATTGCGAAGCTAGTGAACACTTAATACCAATTATTAGAATTATTGAGTACAACAAAAAATCTCCCCCTAATTGTCAAGCATACGCACAGCGAAGACCACCGAATGCTTTCAAACAGAAGTGTCACTGATACACACATCACAATTCCGGCGAATCAAGTAAGCTTCAGCAGCTCGCTTGCTACACTAATACTATTTCGGAGCACCTTAACAGACCCGAACAATGGCTTGCGTGAGCTTGCAACCAGGCCCAAAGCCATGTGTGTTGTGTTTTAAAGGTTTATCCATTATATTGCTTCTGCCTTGCGGGTGCATCGATCGATGTTGTTTAAAAGAGTCTAACACGACAGAACGCATCTACTAAAAAGGAGTGACCGCGTCGCTACAGCCAGGTTCTGCGGTGCAACGGAGGAGGTTGGTGCAACCCAGAAACATGCATCTAAAAAGTCGTGCTACAGTGCCCTTTATCGTCATCGTGAATTGCTGGTATACTCAGCGCCGCGCTTTGCCTGCCGCGATGCTCCCACCTCCCTTATTTCTAGCCACCACACCCCATGCTTCTAATCTAATGCGTAGAAACCACAGCATAATAAGCCAATTTCCTGTAATACCAAGTAGGCGGCTAGTTGCGATTTTTGGCACGGTCACGCTTCCGCTAAGCAATTCCGACAGCACAACAGGGACAGGGTGACAATACCAGTGTCCAAACTCAATCACGGTGACTGCGTCAATGGAGCCAGTTACGCACTACCACTGCTAACGTACGCCATTTTGAAAAACCTCCCTGCATGCTCTAGCTAGACTGCAGAATTCGTCAGCATATCTAATTAGCACTACCGGCAACTATAGAATAAAGTGTATTTTTTAATTATCTTTACCTCCCTTCATATCCTTTAGGCTAACATATCCAAACAATTAAATTATAGGGTTTTACGTGCCAAAACCACTATCTGATTATGAGGCACGCCGTAGTGGGGGACTCCGGAAATTTGGACCACCTGGGGTTCTTTAACGTCCACTTAAATCTAAGCACACGGGTGTTTTCGCATTTCGCCCCCATCGAAATGTACGTAATTCGCGCGCACTTCTCTGTCAATCTGTGAATTGGTTTCGCTTTCCGACAACATCCATAAACTTTTATTCGAGCGGTGGCTGGATTTTGCTTCGAGCGAACAGGAAGACGTCGTCCCTGTGTTGATGTGCTCTGCCCTGGTGTCAGCTGTGGCAGCGCGGAAACCTCCAGAGAAAACGCGAAGCTGGTGGGTGCGCCCGTGCCTCCGCTTGCGTGACGTGGCCGGCCACGCAAGCCGCCTCCTGCCAGAACTTTGTGCGTATAATAGTGAGTATTATAGAGAGCAAGTTGTAATTTGTAGTTCGTGTTGCGTGGGATTCGGTGCATAATATTAAAGTGAAGCTGTTCACCCGCTGTGAAGCAGTTCACCTTTGGGTGGCGTGCTCATCCAACGAACGGCAGCTGGAAAAAATTACACCATCTTCCGTAGGGGAACCCTGAGTAGTACTGCGAAGCAGCCATGGCGTCGACTCAGGTTCCCATTAGTTTTCAGATCGGCCTGTCACCGCTGCCGTTTGGTGGCATCGGCTTGAGCCCTCCTCTCTGCGGCGCTGTCCACAGGCGCTGACACTGGCGTTGACGCTGGCGCTGTCCGTATAGCACTCATCGCGGCGTTGCGGGAGGAGAGTGAGAGGAGCGGAATGCACGCGAGCGTCATTATACCGCGAGCTACAGCGGCGGGCCCCAGCGGAGTATGCAGCGCTTACCGTCGCGCCTCTAACCTAAGCTGCTTCGCATTATCGCGCGCGGAGCCGCAGGTGTTGCCATTCGTTGCGCAACCAGAGAGGAGAGGACAGGTGTTGCTATTCGTAGCGCAATCCGGAGAGGAGAGGAGCGTCGGATAGGAGAGGAGGAATGCCGAGAGGAGAGGAGATGAGACAAGGAGACGAGGGGGAGGAGGATGCGCATGCGCAGTGCGGGTGTGGAGAGGAGAGGAGGAATGCCGAGAGGAGAGGAGATGAGACAAGGAGAGGAGGGGGAGGAGGATGCGCATGCGCAGTGCGCGGTGTGGACGCCCAATGGCGGATGGAGGGAGGGAGTGACATAGCCCCATCCATAAAATGCTTCACATCTAAAAAGGGCTTGTGTTTGGTAGTGCTTTCTTTTGCTGCTGTGTAGCTTCCAGCGAATGCGACCGCGTACATTCGACACGTTGCTCCAACTGCTGCGCCATAGAATCACAAGGCACGACACCAATTAAAGGCCTGTAGTCTCTTTTGTGGCGTGGACATTGCATTTGGCGTGGAGGACGCCGGATAAAAACACATATCACTTTCGGCGCGGCGCTTATTGGTTGAGCAGCTTTGGGATCACGGTCGCGCGACTGAAAAATTGAGCAGCGAGCGACTAGCCCAAAATAGTCGCTTTTTCAGAAAAGCGACCATTTGCAACCATTTGCGACTGGTCGCTTTGCGACCAACTTGGTCGCGCGCCCACTGTCAGTCGCTGGTGTGAAGGAGCCTTTATTGCGATAGTAATTAAACGGTAACGGAATGAAAACGGTAGCCTTCGTCGTCGGCAACGTCGTCGTCAAATACGAGCGCGTAAAAAACAAGGGATAAACCTAAGCAGACATACACTAAACTACATACATGCGCTAAACACTCATAGGCAACGTCGTGCACTCCAGGTATAAAACTGTCCGCCCTTCCGCTGGGGTGGAGATGGAAGACCAGCGAAGCTTTACTATGGTGGTAATTATGTATTTCTAATTATGACTATTAAGATGTGATGGCATAATTCGTTATTTCAACTATTAAAGAATGAAAATATATACGATTCGGTGGTTTTAATTTATTTAGTGACCACAGGGACCATGGCCTTATGGTCGCTACGGTACACCGACATAGGGTGTACGGCAAAGGTTGGCACGTTCTTCATAAAGATGTCACCACCGCCGCGCGCATTCGGTTCGAACACGGGCAAAACGCCGCATCCGTCGACAACAGTTCTGCGCGTTGCTGGTGCTGCTACATGTCCAAGTTTATACAGCTCCTCAGCATTTTGAGAATGACAGCCCATACACAAATGTCATGAAACAAAACACCGGCAGCGCATGCCTTTTATCTTAAATCTTCTCAGACTGTGATTGAGTCGCCAGTTCCCCTTGCGCTCGGTCGCAAGATACGCGTTTGGTGCCGCAGCTAAACGTCGCCTCCCCTTGCTCCCTCCCCCCCCCCCCCCCCTCCCGGCCTCCGTCGTGCGTTCACTCCCGCGCTTTCACTCGCACATACAGCATACAGCGAATTCAGGAGTTCCGCCGCCTGGGCCTCCCCTCTGGCAAGGAGGAAGATCTCCTCTTCCCCGGCCGACACCACCTTTCTGCACTTCGAGGCGTCGTGGAGTTCCTTGACCCGTCAGGGCTCTCCGGACGCCTCTAAGGACATTTCTACAAGCGGGAAGGCCTCACGGCCTCCAACCCCACCCCGGGCCTGACCGGCCTGGCACAACACCCCTGCAGACTCTGCAGCACACCAAGGCCTTCCATCTCGGCCTGATACGTGCCGCCTATGCCTGCCGGTTTTGCTTCGCCCAGCCATGGCGACTCCACTCTATCCCTTCTTTCGCTCCCACTTACCCCTTCCCGTTGGCGCTGAGCCGTGCTCCCTCAAGGGCTGCAGAAGATAGCGCCAACCTTTCCCTTTCCCTCAAAAACCACTTATCATCATCGAATGAGAGTTTTTTCTACACGCGTACAGGACCATCGGCGACTGAGCCCTTAACAGTTTTGCTGTAAAAGGACGCATGCATGGCCTGCATGTTGGACGTCACGTGATCTGCTGAGAGTGCGAGGACGACATGAAAGGCGAGCGATTTGATGGCCGGAACATAGGGTTAGCAGGATAGCGTTTCCGCTGTTTTTTTTTTTTACCAGATAATACACGTTATCGGCAACAATGAAAATATAGCCGTGCGAAAGTGCGACACACTCCCCGGAAAATAAACGAGAAGAGTCTCTGATGTTAGAAAATGTATTTTTATATAAGATATTGGCAAGGATCCGAACCTGCAGGTGTTCACCTGGAGTTCGGGTCGTGTCTTTTGTTCCCAAACACATTAATCCGCACTATGACACAACTCTCAAAGATGTGCGTTATGTCACGCATGCGCAGAAAATACTCTGGTGCTTCGAAGAGCCATGTCACATACAAGCCCAACAGCAAGCTCTTTAGCAAAATGAAGTAAAACATAAAACTCTGGTAAGGTAAACAAACTTAGATGATTTCGCTCAAGATGGACGCGAAAGTAATTGCCTCTGTCGAGCATTCTAGCGCATCTGTATTCATTAGTAAGAATAGAGACTAGCATCTGTCTTGGTAAAGTGAGTAGCATAGAAGGAACAGAGGCGACAGGCACCGTAATTGAAATGCAATTTTTCATTAGGTTCCTTTTTTTTTTACCTTGAAGCAAGTTACCACCTCTGATAACCGAAGTTCTTCCCTGTGGTCGTCCAAGCAGCCTAGTTCCATGCCTGCAGAGTTATTGAGTGAACTTCTCACTCCTGGCAAAGCACTATGAAAGCCGACCTGCCATGTGGTTTAAGCAGCCCATATCATTAAAAAATTATTCGGGATTTATTCTTTTCTTTGCTGTGGAGCACCGAAAACAGAATTAACCGCTCTCCATGATAAATGATTATTAGCAGAACATGGCAATCTATCCGGATCTCTTTCAAGATTATTTCTGTAGCCTCGAACTTCTGTTGAAAAAACTGTGTACGAATGCGACTTGCATCACTATACACACTGTCGTCGTTGATCTATGATGCTTGAAATATTTGTTGCACATGAAATAGAGACCTTGTCATCCCCCACCATTCCCTCTGTGGCAAACTTTTCTTCTTCTTCTGGAGGGTCGCCGGTTCTGACATGAAACAGTAGTGCGGGACAGCTGAGTGACGTGAAAAAAAGGAGGTGAAAACGATGGAGTATATCAAGTGAAGGGAAGTACAAATAAAGCCCCAGTGTTCTTAACTGTGCTTGGTGGTTCCACAGCTACTGGTGACCCGGACTACGAACGCGAGCTTCAATGGATCAACGTGAGACTCAAGACGACCTCAACCCCGCTCCTTCTACCTCTGCAACCAGTTAGATACCTTCTACGGGTGTTATAGGAGACACAGCCACCATTACACAACCGCAGCTATAGCTTGCCGACCTCACCTTATGGTTCATACAGGTTGAGAACAAGTTCCACAGTCATCGCGTCACGTCGGAAGTTCGCAAGTATGAAGTCCTGCTTGAAGTATTGCCGCTGCAGGCCATGGCCGAGATACGCGGCATCCTTGTTCAGCCACGTACCGAAACGCCTTATACGACCTTTAGAGAGACTCTTCTTCGCCGTCTCACCCCGTCAGTGTATCGGCGTATTAAGCACCTCCTTAACAGCGAAGAGCTCAGATGGATGGATGGATGGATGGATGGATGGATGGATGGAAAACTTTATTTGGTCCTGCAAGGCTATGAGGTGACCCATAGAAGGGCTAATCCCACGTCGGGACCGGAAGACGGAGCTTCGCGGCCGCGTCGTGGGCTTGCTGGACTGCCCAAAGCTGTTCAACGAAATCCGGTCTGCGAATGGCAGCCTCGAACCTGGCTATGTCCTGAGTGTAATCGGCATTGGTAGTTCGGTCGCATGGCCAGAGCATATGTTTGAGGTCAAGTGGATAATTACAGTTCGCGCACTGTGCATAGGGGAATCGTTCCACCATGTAGTAGTATAGGTGTTTGGGTGTGGGGTATGTATTGGTTTGAAGTAGTCTCAAAGTGAGTGCTTGTGGTCTTTTGAGTGTGGGATATGGTGTGGCAAATTCCGTTCATCTGAGGTAGAAGTGTTTAGTGAGCCAGTTATATGTGAGTGGGGCGTCCCTGTTCTCTTGAAAATGGTCCTGAAAAGCTCGGAGACAGACGTCTAATCCAGTTTCTACATAACCTGCGACACCCAATTGGTGACCAACTAGACTCCTTGGACACGGCCGTATTACGTGAGTTGTTTCGGCAGCCTCTTCCAGCCAACGTAGCAATGGCTCTCGTCACCGCTCACCATAAGTCCTTGTCGGAACTCGCCGAACTGGCCGACGAGATGATGGACATCACTCCGGCAGTCATAAATGCTGTCGGTAGATCTCCACGGATATTCATGGATTCCCTTCGGAAACAGTAAAACAGCTCGCATCTCAAGTAGCGAACTCGCGTCGGCAATTACGCACCATTTGCAACTTCAATGACGGACCCTGTCCAACTCATCGTGTCGCCGGTTCAGACATGAGCGAGTATTGGGGGACGGCTGAGTGAAGTGAAAAAGAGGAAGTGAAATGATGGAGTAGATCAAGTGAAGGCACGTAAAAATAGAACCCCGGTGTTCTTGACTGTGCCTGTCGGTTCCACAACTCTATCCCCTGTCAATCAGCTTATGTGTCAATTTCGCACATAATACATTTCAAGCTTTGTGTATGCATCTCAATTGGTAACTATCATCTATATGGAGTGATAATTTTTTTCCTTCTAAGCAGACGTTGTGGGCTGCACACCTTTTGAGTAAACTGAAAATTATTGATCCAATAAAAGTAACAAAAAGATGAAAGCATGAACGCCGAGGACTATTGTAGACTGATCAGAAGAGAGGCCTAAATTTCTCATTGCGACCGAAAAGAGGTGTTGCTGACACATTTTATTTTTATTTAAGATATTGTTACGATGGGGTGTGTTTATTTAAAAGATGAATTGATGAAAAGGGGCCGCGCCGTCACCGAGCCGCTACAAGCCACTTCGTTCTCCTCTTCTTCCGTCCTTGCCGTAGCTTTAACGTAACACTCCCCCCTTCACAGACGAAGCCCTCTGGGCGAGTAACTGTTGCGTCCACTCAGAGTCACGTAGATGACAGCGTTTCAGGCGAGCGACGTGAACAAGCTGCGACGGTAGCCATTGAACACGAGACGAGCAATCGAGTACGTTACATCACTTAGGCCATCGGTGGTGACGAAAGGCCCGGTGTAACGAGCCAGAAACTTCTGGCACAGGCCGCGCTTACGAAGTGGTGTCCAAACCCATGCAATGTCCCATTTGTCGTATGACGCATTCTTATGTCGTGAATCGTAGCGGATCTTGGAGTGGTCCTGGAATACAACGTACGGAGCTGAGCTATGCGGCGTGCTTCCTCAGCACGGCAGAGATTCTGCGAAATAGAAGAGTCCGCATGAGGAGTAAAAGGTAGAACGGCGTCAAGGAAGCTGCGGGGTGGTCTAACATAAAGAAGATAGAAAGGACTGTAGCCTGTAGTTTCGTGCTTTGCGGTGTTGTAGGCGTATGTGGTAACAGGCAAGATGTCATCCCAATTTTTGTGCCTGGAATCCACATACATCGAAAGCATGTTGGTAAAAGTTCTGTTAGTGCGCTCGACGAGACCATTTGTCTGTGGGTGATACGGGGTCGCGTGGCGAAACTGGCAACCACAGAGAGGTAACAGCTCTTCGACTACGTGGGCCACGAACTGGCGACCACGATTCCTCACAATAACACGACGGGGTCCATGACGCAGTGTAACGGAGGACAGGAGGAAGCTCGAAACATCAAGAACCGTGACTGTTGGCATCGCTGCGGTTTCAGCATAACGCGTCAGGTGGTCGACGCAGACTATAATTCAACGGTTGTCGTTTGTTGAGCGCGGGAATGGGCCGAGAAGATCCACTCCAACTATTTCGAAAGGAAATGATGGTGGCGCTACAGGGTGAAGGAGTCCGACCGGAGCAATATTAGGGCACTTGAATTGTTGGCACTTGTTACAACTGGCCACATACGTTTCTATATCCCGTCGCATACTGGTCCAGTAGAATCGACCCTGAATGCGGTGGTACGTTCTGGTGAAACCCAGGTGCCCAGCGGTACGAGCAAAGACCCAAGAAGCTCCTGAGCTCGCGTTATGACTGCGGTTGTTTAACGCCGCTGACTGCAGGGACCTTCTGTGGGCCTGGTAGCACCCCCTGCTTACCCACTAGATGTCCAAGTACTAGCGCCTCTCGTTGGCCAAAGTGACATTTCTTTGAATTGAGTGTAAGGGCAGCTTGTTCAAGGCACGTCAAAACAATGTCCAGTCGGTCGTTGTGCTCTGCAAAAGTGCCACCAAAAATAACGACGTCTTGAAGATAACACAAACAAATCTCCCATTTCTGGCCGCGCAGTACCGTGTCCATAAACCTTTGAAATGTTGCGGGCGCGTTGCACAAACCAAACGGCATGACGCTAAATTCAAGCAAGCCGTCTGGGGTCACGAAAGCGGTTTTCCCTTTGTCAGCTGAATGCATGGGCATCAGCCAATAGCCCAATAGGAGGACCGCAGATGAAAAGTATGATGCGGAATGAAGGCAGTCGATAACGTCATCGATCCGGGGAAGTGGATACACATCCTTTGTCGTCACAGAATTGAGACGCCGGTAGACGACACAAAACCTCCAGAACCCATCTTTCTTTTTCACGAGGATAACCGGCGCAGCCCAAGGACTAGAGGAATCTTGGATGATGCCCTTGGCGCTAGCATGTCGTGTACCTGTTCAGCGATGATCTTGCGCTCTGACGTGGACACGCGGTAAGGCTTCTGCCTTATGGGATGTGCGGACCCCGTATCGATCCTGTGGGCAGCCCGCATAGTTGGACAGCGAACGTTGCTAGCGTTCTGCTTGAAATCAAATAATGACACATGCTTGCTAAGGACGCTGACCAGGGCTTGACGCTTGTCTGAAGACAGTGACTTGTTTATAATTTTAGAAAAGGCAACGGAATCTCCTGGGACACCGGGCCAGCCCCGTGCTCTCGGGATTCATGTGACATGTCATCGGTTAAAGCGCCTATGCGGAGGCTGGTATCCACTTCAAAAGAGGCATGTCGCATACCGCTGGGCAGCACAACTGACTGGGAGGCTAAATTTGACACCCACAATGTAGTTGTGCAACAGGCCACAGAGAGGACACATTTTTCTTCACAACCATCGAAGCCACAGGCTCAACAATTGCATCAAATGTATCGGCGTCGACACCGCAAGCAGCAACTCGAAAGCAGCAACTCGAACTCTGGATAAGGAACGTGCCGGTAAGACAGCATCTTCAATGTCGGCGAAAGTGCATGAACAGGTAGCAGGTTGGTCGGCAAGAGCAGAGAGGAAAAGCTCGCCATTACCGCAGTCAACAGTGGCACCGCACTGTTGTAGGGAATCGAGGCCAAGAATTTCGTTGTGAGTGGATTGAGCAAGCACTGCAAATACACGTTATCAGAGAAATAAAATTTCGCGGTGCACACTCCAATAGGTAGGAGCCACCCTCCACTCACAGCACAAAATACATTACCGTTATTCCAGAGAAACATCACTTTACGGCCTAGCCGGGTTTCGAAATCCAGGCTGATAACGGAGACACTTGCTCCTGTGTCCACTAAGGCCAACGTAGCAACATTGTCCACTAAAGCACGAATCTTGTTATGATACATGGTGACTGGCGGAGGCATAGGAGCGTGTAGCTAATGATGACTGCCGACCTCACCTCCATTGGTCACGCCGCCTAGTTTCCCGGCAGTGGTGACGAGAGACGTCGTCACGGAGATGGAGACCTGCGCTGACGTAAAGGCGGTGGCGCCAAGCTCCGCACAGAAGCTGGTGAGTCGCTAGAGTAATTCGCCTGGTGGATTGTCCTGCCATCGGAGTCAGAAGGCCAGCGTGTCCCGTCACCGTGCCGACTGCTACGCCGACAAAAAGTGCGTGGTCGCTCATACGATGGTGGTGACGTGCGTGGACGATGAGGCAAAATCTGGCGACGTGCCCGCGAATACCACATTGGAAGCAGATGGGACGCTCACTGAACACACTGAAATTGTCAGTAGTAGGATAACTGGTACGGCCGTCCCACTATTGGCAAACTGCAGGTAGTCTGGGTGAGTAACCACCATGGAAGTGATATCTGGGATGCGCATTCATAGTAGTGTTTGGCACTCTGGAACGAGGAGCGAAGTTGTAGGGGTCTACGGAGACCGCGGTGATGGACGTCTCACCAAAGTAGCAGTGAGAAAAGGGCTCTCGAACCCGCGGAGTCAAAAGGGAAGCCGCCTCACGTCGGTCAAGCTCTTTGCGCACCACTTGCCGAATAACTGACGCAAGGTCGGATGTAGCTGGGACCACGTCAACACTGGCGACGTTAGTTACGTTGGCCAGGCGGCCGAACTTCGGTGTGATACGCCGAGCTCTCAAGGCTTCAAACGTGCGGCAGCGCCAAATGACGTCACTGACGGAGTCCAGACTGTAGTTTCCGATGAGGAACTGGTACAAGTCCTCGGTGATCCCTTTTAGAAGATGGCCAGCTTTGTCCTCTTCTGTCATCTGAGGGTCCAGGGCCTTGCACAACTTCAGCACTTCCTCGATGTACGTCGTGCATGTTTCGCCGGGAACTTGGGCTCGCTACATTAAGGTTTGTTCTGCACGCTTATTTTATTGCGATAGCAATTATATGGACACTCAAAAGCAGATTTCTGCCGTCGCCGTCGCCGTGAGGTTCCGTATGACGTCATTTGGAGATGAAATCGTCGCCGCGTGCCGAACGCTGTATGTGCGAGTGAAAGGGCGCGAGGGGCGCGTCTTTCACGGGGAGTGAACGCACCTTGGAGAACAAACGCGCGTTCTGCGCCGTGCTCGCTTAAGGGCTGCAGAAGTAGGCGTCTCTTTTCTCCTTTACAATCACCATATATGTAGAGCAAACGCGCCTTCTTCCGACGCGCGAGAGGTCGTGGGGGAGGGGGAGGGAAGGGGGGCGACGTTTAGCTGCGGCACCAAGTGCCTATTTATATCAGAGGCTCCGGCAACAGACAACAACGCCGCACGCATTTTGAGCGAACGCGGGCAAAACGCCGATGGCGTCGACAACAGTTCTGCGTGTTGCCGATGCTGCTGCATGTCCAAGTTTATACAGCTGATAAAGCTAATATCATTACTCCGTATTGCTCTCTACAAGTTTGCTATCGCAATTGATGCTTCGCCTTTCAGGTGAAACTGCGACAACGTTTTTAGCTGCCGGATCTCCGAAGCACTTCTTGATTTCATCTACGAACCTTTCCCACGTCGTCATGCTTTCTCCATGGTTTTCAAGCCGCACAGACAGAGTTCCCTTGAGGAAGAAGGCAACGTTGCTTGGCTGGACGGTGGCATTGTAGCTATTGAACCGACTTCCGCGTTGGTAAAAGCTGAGTCATCCGTTCACGTCTTCCCCAGCTTTTCCGGCGAAGGTTCGTGGTTCGATGTAGGGCTGTCATGGGCAACTGGAAAAAGGTGGCGAGTTGTCGCCGTCGGAAGCCAATTATGGTGGCAAACCGGCAATTGGGCGACTTCGGCGAAGCTCCACGGATTGCGCTTCTGCAGGTGGTTCGTCATCGTTGTTCAGGGACGCCGTTGTTTTAACCCGCACCGTCCACAAAAACTGTTACTATGGGGTACGTTTATTTAAAATATTAATTGGTATAAAGGGGGCCCGCCGACACCGAGTTGCTACAAAGACAAGCGAATTTCGTTCTCCTCTTCGTCCGTGCTTGCCGTAGCTTTAGCGTAACAGTATACTGCAGTCCGCGGACCAAGCAGGTAGACGTACAACAAGCCCGAAAAGGATATAATGCAAAACAAAATTCAAGGACATGTAAAAAAAAGCAGAAGTGCCGCACGTGACTCTCGCTCAGCCGTCACTAACTTCAGCAAAGGCCGTATTTCTCCTGAAGCTCTTCGCATCGTCTGCCTGGCACCACACTCTAAAGACAGCATGATGTCCCTGACATGGATCCCGGCCCATGCAGGGCCAGTCCACGCACACCTCCCAAACCTCAACGAGGTCATCCACTCTATTGTGCAAGGCCTAGTCAACCACGCCGGAGTCACTGGAGACGAGTTGGACACCAGGGACAATCTGACCACTGATAACGATCTCGTTAAGGCCTTTTATCTCAGTCATCGATGCTTCCCCCCACCTCACCCCAAGCTAAGCCGGGCGCAGGGTGCGACCCTGCGTCTGCTACAAACAAACACGAACCCTTCACCCGCCCGCCTCCACTTTATATACCCAGACGTTTACACTACTCCCAACTGCCGGTGCTGTGGCTCTCACCCGGCTACGCTTCCGCATATGCTGTGGGAGTGCCCAGCACAGTACACAAACAGTAACAACACGACCCTCTTGTCGAGGTTGCGGGAGGCTCTGCGGAGCTCCGCCCTCGACGACCAAACCTGGGAGACCCAGCACGCCCCTGAGGCGGCGGCGAGGTAAGCCCTCAACGTCCCCTCATGGAAGGCTTAGGCCCGGCCACCATAAAGTGCTGGTTCTATAATAAAAGTTCATTCGTCCTCCTCCTCCACGCGACTGGTTGCTCGAGGCACTCGAGGCACATCAGTCCTGTTCAGCAGTGATTTGCCTTGACGCTTTGCTGTCCATTATTCTCAGACAGGTGCATGTTCTTAACATAGGGCATCTTTATCCGTCCCTGACAGTCCCAGACTGTCCGAAAAGCTGAATACGCAACGCTGATTGGCTGAAAGGACCGCCTCAAGCTGTCCGCGACTGTCCGGACCGGATAATCGAAGAGGCCCATTGATGCGCACGGAGTTTATCAGAGGGACGCTAATGCACGCGCAACGCTGATGTCAGCAGCGAAAAGCATGTCCTGGCGGCTTCAGCCTGCCAGAAACAAAGCTTCTTACGACGACACTAGGGGCAAAGATATACAGAAACATTTTAGTGACTCAGAATAGCCTGGGAAGAAGCCGGTTAGATTACTGTTAACCCTCACCTTGCCCCACTTCTCTCTTTATTTCTCTCCTTCTCTTTCTTTTTTGTCACTGGTTGTACCATTGAGCTTGAACACTTTCTGCACTATCTCCAAGATCCGCCCACTTTTCAGCGTGACACCACCACCGGCGGCACCGTCGAAACTTGGGAGCTTTTAAACCTTCGCTTAAGAAGCCGAGGCCTCCTAAGCACTTATGAGTTGTGAATGCGTAAGTATTATTGTCCAACTGAACGCCGCTGAGCGGTACTTCGAGTTATGAACTCCTCGCGGGCAAGCCAGCGCATTGAAACGCTTGGCACGTTTTGATTGGGCCTTACCGAGGTGCAATTAGAAGGCAGGAAAGAGCGTGCGCGGTCAAGGAACGCGCGGATAACACACGCTTCCGAGAGCGAATGCCAGGGTGATTTGGCCTCGCGGTGATGCCCTCTTCCCTCGCTCAACACCTGGCGCGCTACTGTATACTAGCTACTAGAGCGGGCGTGTCCCCTTGCTCCCGCTCTGCTGCGTCGAGGGGCGCTCGTGCCGCGGCGTCGCTAAAGCTTCTTTACGCGTCGCAGCCAATGGAAATCAGGTGAGGTTGAGTGCCACAGCACCGGCAGTTGCGGAGAGAGAGAGATTGTGGTTGTGAAGAGGAAGAGGCGCTATTTTCTGCAGCCCTTTAGGGAGCACCACTCAGCGCCTTGGGGAAGGGGCGGGGGATGTCAAGAAGAAAGAAAAGAGAAAGAGAAAGTGAAGGTCGATCGATTACACAGCCCTTGACCGTCAGGGGTAGCCAGGTGGCGCATTCACAATTTGCACGACAGCCCCGTGTCCTCCAGGAATGTGAGAAGGTGCCTGAAGGCGGAGCCGTGGTGCCGACCGGGAAAGAGCAGCTGCGATGCTGAGTCCGTAGGGAATCCTAGGCGTCGTAATGACGTGTAGATAGTGTAAACGTCTGGGAATATAAGGTGGAGGCGGGCGGGTAAAAGGTACGTATTTGTTTGTAGCAGATGCAGGCTAGTAGCCTGCGCCCGGCTGCACTTGGGGTGAGGTGGGGAGAACGTTCGATGACTGAGGTAAAAGGCCTTAACGAGATCGTTATAAGTGGCCAGATTGTCCCTGGTGTCCAACTCGTCTCCAGTGACTCTGGCGCGGTTGACTAGGCCTCGCACAATGGAGTGGGTGACCTCGTTAAGGTTGGGGAAGTGTGGGCGGGTAGGCCCTGCATGGGCCGCTTGAGTGGATTACGAGGACGCGTTCGCTTGTAGGATGCTTCTGTAGCAGCGCTAGAACCGTTACTACTGAGGCATCCAAACCGATTTGTTTCGTCGTCCTTGAAAAGGTCGCACTGTACGTCTCTGGAGGAATTCCAAGTCTATACGCGTGAACCACGCTTGAGCCGTCGATCCCTCGACAGCTTGAGGGCACAGCGGCGTAGACGGTGACGGAGCCGATGCAACGAACGAGCCTTCAATGCCGTATATTTCCTATCGCAGTAAATGTGGCGTCAACTCCAACTTGTGTGCCAACCTTTTCGCCACACATAAACCGGCAATAAAGAGTATGGGATAACCACGAATACGTTTTTGATGCAAAAACACTAAATGGCTCATTAAGCGAGAAAGCCGGCCTCCGGCGTCTGTAGCAGTGAAACTTCACCTGATTTCCATTGGCTGCGACGCCTAAGGTCCCTGTATGTTCCAAAGGTAGCGCAAACCATTGTTCAAATAGGAAAGGAGAATTTCCTCCCCGCCCTCTACCCCTCTCCTGACTTCTTCGCCGTTTTCCGCTCTCCCATTGGACGAGGCTTGGCACGTGACGAATAACCGGCGCGGCTTTCGTCATCGCGGGAAAACGGCGCCATTAGTGAGCGTAGAAACACCGGGAAACGTGTGCGCTGTGCGTGAGCGTAGCATTTTCGAAGACGCGCTCGGCTGCAGCACGATGCCGACTTGCTGTGCTGTTGGATGTTCGAATAGCATTGCCAAGGGGGGCAAGCTTTTTGCGGTTCCTCGTGGCAAACGAAACCTCAAGCGGCGAGCGATATGGCTCCACCGTATCGGAAGAAAAAAATTTGACTGCCACCGAGGGAGGCCATTACTGAGGGGGTTTCTGATCGCTGTTCTCAACCAGTTAGTGATGAACGCGGTTAGGTGGGTGCGTTCGCGAGTTCACCATCAACCAACAACTGAGTAAAACAAAAAAAAAGTCCCGGTTTATGCTCTGCGGCGAACAAAAGGGCTCATTTTGGCAATATGAATACCAGCATGACCTCTAATAAAATGAGCATAATGAAAGAGTCGACAATTAAAGAGCAAAATGCAGAAAGCGCGTGCACACACGGGAACCAAGGCATATAACTGAAGGCGGAAGAAAAGCGCGAATGCATTTTCGAAAAAAAAAAAAACACGTTGAGGGTATTTAGTACATAAATGTCTCCGCCGTGTTGTGTGTGCATCGTTTGATGTAGTGCCTCTGTTTTCGTGAATGCGTCAGGTAAACAGAACACCATTCGATTCCGAGAAACAATCAGCAGTAGTAAAGACTGCTGAGTATTGCGTTTCACTTGTTCTACCTTTCGTTTTCCTTGTCTGAGCGATGCCAATTCTCCTAATAATTGAAGGTACTACATATCTTACGTAGAAATCTCACGTACGAACAGCCTTGTGAAAATGCGCCCAGAACAGTCGCGTTTCAAGCAAGCGCTTCAACGCGCCGCATGCGATACAATATGAAGCGGGCGGTAGCGGCCGCGCACTTCGCTCACTGGGCGAGGGGAAACGGCGCGGAGAGGAGGAGTTTGCGCTACCTTTGAAAAATACAGGGACCTTAGCGACGCCACAACACGAGCGCCCCTCGACGGAGCAGAGCGGGCGAAAGGGCACACGCCCGCTCTATAGTAGTTAGCAACAGTAGCGCGCCAGGTGTTGAGTGAGGAAAGAGGGCATCGCCGCGAGACCAAATCACCCTGGCACTCGCTCTCGGAAGCGTGTGTTATCCGCGCGTTCCTTGAGCGCGAACGCGTTCTCCTGCCTTCTAATTGCACCTCGGCTTCAATCGTTTCAAGCGTTTCAATGCGCTCGCTTGCCCGCGAGGAATTCATAACTCGAAGTACCGCTCAGCGGCGTTCAATTGGAAAATAATGCTTACGCATTCACAACTGATAAGAAGTGCTTAGCAGGCCTCGGCTTCTTATGGCTCACTAGTTTTGGCGGTGGTGGTGGTGGTTGTGTCACGCTGAAAAGTGGGCCGATCCTGGCAATAGTTCAGAAAGGGTCCAAGCTCAATGGTACAACCAGGGACGAAAAAGAAAGAGAAAGAGAGAGGAGTGAAAGAAAGAGAGAAAGAGGTAGAAAGAAAGAAGGAGAGAAATAAAGAAAGAGCAAGAAAGAGGGAGAAAGAGAAAGAGAGAGACAGAGAGGAAGAAAGAGAAAGAAAGAAAATCACCAGCACTACTCCTGTCGAGAAAATGAGGGTGAGCAAAGGTCGTGTGTGTACTTGACCTACCAATTTTCCTTCCCTTTCCGACTACTTTTCGTTCCTTGTCGTGCTACTTTTCGTTCCCTTTCCTTCTACTTTTGCCTCCCTTTCGTGCATCTTTTCCTTCCGCTGTGTTGTACGTTTTCTTCCCTCGATGCATACATTTATTAAACGTTTATGTTTTATTACCGTGACATGTCGTGAACTTTACGTTACCCTTACGAAGGTCAGATACACACACGACAAGCTTCGCTTACCCCCATTTTCTCGACAGGGGAAGGGGTGGCGATTTTTTTTTCCTTTGCATTTGACAGCCGTGTCAGCACCCCTGATTCTTACAGCACCCTATTTGCCACAATTACCCGCCGCACGAAATTCATCGTTGCGCACTCTACAATTCTGGCTGACACGAACATTTTCCATTATAATCTCCGAGAGAGAGAGAGAGAGAGAAACACTTTATTTTCATGTTGGGTGGGGTGGTGAAAAAGCCCTCAGTCCAGAGCCTCGCTTGCGGCATTCTTCAGTGCAGCACCGATAAACGCCGCAAGGTACCGTTGGTCGTCGGTGCTGGTGGCTTCTGTCAGCCACCCGGCATGGGGTTTAAGGGAAATATTTGTAGGGGCAGGCAGGGGAGGTGGGGGCGGTCCACAGGACCAGAGGATATGGGATGTGTTCGGGTGTTCGCCACAGTGTCGGCAGGGTGGGGGATCCTCAGGTAATAGCCCGCGGAGGAGGTGCATTCGAGCTGGCGTAGGGAGTGTTTCACTCTGGGCCTGACGGATGAGTACACCCTGATCACGGGTGAGCTCTTTGCTAAGCTTAGGAAACTTTCGCCTTGCATCTTGATAAGGCCGCAGAAGCAGAGGAGCCCACCTTGTCGTCTGGGCTGGTTGCGGAATGTCGGGCGCCTGGTTCAGAGTCTCGCAGGCGAGCTGATTAGCTCTTTCATTTCCCGGCATCCCGTCGTGACCAGGTATCCAGATGATTTCTAAAGGCTCCTGTAGGTGCTCTTGCATAAGTGCGGAAATGTGCGCCGGGACATCGTTGTGCAACAATTTTCTGCAAGCCGCCATGGAGTCGGTAAATATGATTCGTGGGTAGGCTGAGTTGCTAGGGGGCATATGTTTGATCGCTATTGCGATGGCCGTCAGCTCCGCTAAGGTCGTATCTGTCTCTGGAAGTACCGCCGTCTGTATAGTTTGGAGGTTATTATTCACGACTGCTATAGCGGAGCCATATTCCCCAACGCTAGCATCAGCGTAGAAGTAGATGCCCTCAGTGTATCTTGCCGTATACTTCTTGAAGTAGGCAACTCTCTGGCGTCTCCTCTCCTTGTCTCGTTCGGGATTCATGTGGCGAGGCAGTGGAGCTATGGTAAGGAGTTCCAGTTGTTTTGGTGGTATTGGGCGCGTGTCCACAGTACGCGAAGCTCGTGGATGGTGACCGATGCTATGGAGGATGTGCCTGCCTTGACTTGTGTGCTGCAAACGGAGTTCTTGGCGACGGCGATGAATACTGATTAGTTCCGCCACCGTGTTATGGGCACCCATGTCAAGGAGGAGCTTAGTGCTGGCACTAAACGGTATGCCGATGGCCAGCTTTGTCGCCTTTCGGATGAGAGCATCAAGCCGATTGATATCTTGTTGGCGGAGATTGGTATAGGGCAGATGGTACCGCAGGCGCGACATAATTAGTGCGTTTCGTAGTTGCAGCATATCAGCCTCCTTCACTCCATTGGTTCGGTTGGAGACCCTACGCATCATGTGCAGCACCTGCTCTCCCTGCCTGAGCAAGTGCTGCACCGTCGCAGCCGGACCTCCATCTTTCTGGATATGGAGACCGAGTATTTTAATGCAGTTCGGTTGAGAAATCGACACGCCGTCGTTTACAATTTGTATTGTGGGCGGCTGCCATCTTTTTTGGTGAACCAGTAGCAACTGAGATTTTTCCGGCGCACATCTAAGGCCAATGGTCTGAGCAGCCTCATGTACCCTGTTCATTGCTTGTTGGAGAGTTTCTTGGATGTGTCCTGGCGAGCCCCTCTTGATCCAGATGGTAATGTCATCTGCGTAGATCGCATATTTGATGTCGGGGATGTCTTGCAGTGCTCTATGGATCACGCACATGGCAAGATTAAAGAGTGTGGGCGAGATCACTGAACCCTGCGGGATACCTCTCTGCGGATGGGGATACTGTTGTGAGGTGGTGTCGCCTACTCGTAGCGTGTATGTGCGACTCCGTAGGAAGTCCCTTATATAATTATAAAGCTTTGTCCCGCAGCCAGTAGCTTCGAGCTCTTGCAGTATAGCATCGTGGTCAACATAATCAAAAGCTTTCTTGAGATCGATAGCAAGAATGGCTTTAAGTTGAGCGCTGCTTGTTTCCTTCGTGATTTCTTCGTGGAGCTGCAGCAGGACATCTTGAGTAGATAAGTGATGCCTGTATCCAATCAAATTATAGGGTAGGTGTTGGCGTTTCTCAAGGTGACTAAGAAGTCTGTTAAGCACGATACGCTCCATCAGCTTACCGACG
Source organism: Dermacentor silvarum (assembly GCF_013339745.2). NCBI lineage: Eukaryota > Metazoa > Arthropoda > Arachnida > Ixodida > Ixodidae > Dermacentor > Dermacentor silvarum. The sequence goes on from NC_051157.2 coordinate 101,116,466, forward strand.
CATGATGTTAGCGATATTGGACGCAGATTCGCTATGGCTTGGGGCTTGCCAGGCTTTGGAATGAAAATGATGCTGGCTGTCTTCCATTCTTCTGGCAAGCAGCCCGTGTCCCATATATTGTTCATTTGCTGAAGTAAGTACGCATGATCGGCTTCTGTAAGGTTGCGAAGCTGTGTTGTCGTAATTAGATCTGGTCCTGGTGCTTTATTCGGCTTTGCTTCTGCTAGGGCACGCTGTAATTCCGCCATTGTGATGGGGCCAATGAGGCTCTCATTTTCTGGCTCTGCGCTTGCGTAGTCTGCATATTGTGGTTGAGCTCGAGCCGCAACGTGTGTTGCTCTAAGCTCGTCGAATAGTTCGTCGGTCTGCTCAAATGTTTCTAGCAGCTTGCGGAGCTTATGGGACGTTTCCGTCTTTGTCTGGGTTGGGTCAATGATTGATTGGATGAGGTTCCATGTGGAGCTCATATTCAGTGTGCCGTTGAGCTTGTTGCACGTATCGTGCCACTGCTCACGAGTGAGGTGTTCAGTGTAGTCGACGATCTCCTCGTTGACCTTATTAATGCGTGAGCGTAGTTTCCGATTGAGCTTATTTCTTTTCCATCTCTTAATGAGGGCATGCCGTGCTTCCCAGAGATGAAGGAGATGTTTATCCGTGCTGGGTTGTTCCCATTTCTCTATGATCTCCTTCGTGTGAGTCTGGATTCGTTGCCGGAGCATCTCTACCCAATCTTTCAGGTTCATGTCTTGGAAGTCTTCATGTTGCTTGCGGAACTCATCCCAGTCCGTGAGGCGATGTTTGCGCTGGCGCTTTGGGAATCCTTTGACTTGCAGAAATATCTGTATGAGGGTGTGGTCACTCGTTAACGTATCGTGCGTGTTAACCCATTGCGCTGACAGTCGTCCTTTAATGAAGGCGAGATCGGGCATGGTATCTCTTTCTACGGAGTTTCCGTGCCGCGTTGGGGAGTCGGTCTCGTTAAGGAGAGTTAGCTGGGCCTGTTGCATGTGGTGTAGTAGCGCGGATCCTTTGGGGGAGTTTTTTGTGTATCCCCATGACGTGTGTGGTGCGTTGAAATCGCCTGCTATTAGATGATCGAAATATTTCGTTGGCCGCAGATTCGCAACCTCCTTGAAGAAGTCTACTTTCTGTTTGGGCGGGCTATAGATATTCGTGATAAATAGCTGGGGGTGTGCCTTCCTCTTGTCTATCTTAGTTGGGAAGACGCGTACCGTGAGGCTCTGTTCCGTGCTGTGGACAATATTTGCCGCTATATCTTTGCGAATCAGAATGGCCAGTGTCGAATTATGGCTATACGTCGTATAGCCTGTAACGTGAGGTGGTTGGTTAGTTTCTTGGAGAAGGAGAATGTCTGGTCGACGATCTTGAGCGGCAATGTACTGCGTGAGAAGGCCGCGTTTTCGAGCAATCCCTCTACAGTTCCACTGCCACACCACCAGATTTTGCGCCATTGTTCTATTGATGATTCTGCGGAGTGCCCGCTGTAGGGTAAGGAGTGGGTCGCGTTACGCTGGTAGATCGACGTGCTTTGGGTCGATCGCACTCTTCCGGGCGCGGTAATGCGGCCATCGCAGCATGTACTTGTTTGGAGACCATTGCCTCAGCCTGGTTGCTTAGTAGCTCGTTGAACAGGGATCGCATTTGGCTCATTATTTGTTGAGTATATGTTTTTAGCGCCGCTTCAACTTGGGCAGCAACCTGTTCAGCTATCTTGGCCTCTAGATTGGTTTGCATTTCTTTCATTTCGTCCTTTAGTTGCTGAAATTGGGCTTCAAGGTTTTGTAAGGCTGTGCTATGGTATTTAGCCTTTTTCATCGCTGGTTGCAGGGACGCTGGCTCTACTTGTGCAAGGGGTTGTGCTGTGTCACTTAATAGTGTGGCTTCAGGTGGGTGTGCTTCTGCTTGCATGTCCATTTCCTCGGTAGGCTCTAGTGATTGTGAAGCTAGTATTGACGTTCGAATTGATCTGCGAGTTTGAAGTAGGGCGTTCTTATAATCCCTGGCTACTTTCTGAGCTCGTGACTGAACTTTAGATGCAGAGGTGAGGGTGAGGGAAGGGAAGGTGCCGGATGACTGACTCACGTTTTGCTGGATTGTGGGTTGCTCTTGTTGTTGGCCTCGGGTCTGGCTGTGATCCGGAGACTGGTTGCGTCCTCCGGGCCTGCTGCGGTCCCCGGACTGGACGCGGCTCCCGGACTTGCTGTAGTTCCCAGACTGGCTGGGGACCCCGAACTGGCCGTGGCCCCTGGATCGGCTGCGGCCCCTGGATCGGCTGCGGCCCCTGGATGGACTGCGGCCCCTGGATGGACAGCGGCCCCGGGACTGTTGACGGCTTCTGTCTGTCGATATGTTGTCGGAGTTCCGTTTTGGGCTTGGGCTTCGGCTTGCGATGGTGACTGTGTTCGTTTGTTTGTCGTCCTCACGTTGTTGTAAACGCTTCAGGTAGGCCGCCTCTCTGACCGCTTTATCAGCTGCTTGTCGCACTTCACAAGTCGGGTCGTCGGCCTTGTGGTCCTTGCCACAATTAGGGCAGCCGGGTTTGCAGTCATGATCATCTACAGGATCCCCGACCGTTTTTCCACATGTTCTGCACCTTGGTTTTCCACTGTCACGGCAGACGTCTGATCTGTGGCCTATAGCAAAGCATTTTGAGCAAAATTGCGCCTTGGGTCGGTGAGGGACGCAGCGGTATACACCTCCGCCGAAGATGACCTGGCGTGGTACATGCGAGCCCTTGAAAGTTATGATTGCAGTGGATGTTTTACCCATCATACGAGCCGCAATAATTTCATAATTGGGGGCTCGGAGTTCTCGCATCAGTTCTTCGGTTGGGGTGTTCAGTTCCACGTTGTGAATTACTCCTCTGCACGAGTTGTGGGGCGATGCGATATAGATGTGGACTGGGTACGTTTTGCCATTAAGGGTGGTTTCGTTAATACGCTGGAGCTTTTCCGTCGCCGAAGGGTCATCACTGCTTATTATAGCCAAGTTCTTTTCATTTTTGATGTCTACTGTAGCGGCGCGAGCCTCTGCAGCTGTCAGGGCCGCTGAGACGCTCAGCGCGTCGTGAAGCGTTCGTGGGCTCCATTGAGGTAGGAAAAGGCCAGTTGGTGGACGCAAAATAAGCGTTGCAACGTGCTGCGTACCTTGGGAACGTTTTGATGCTCGGGTAGTCCATCCATCAGCGTCGGTGACAAATTTTGGAGCCATTGTTGCCTGCAGGAGTCCGGGCCTTTGGCTTACTTGACGGAAGGCGTACACTCCCAGCGTTTAGGGCTAGCTGGGCGCCCTGCCAGGTCCGTGACAAAACTACTGAAACTCACAATATGTTGGTCCGATCAGAACAGAAATTGGCCAGGAGGTTCGGATAACGTACTAGACGAGCTGACCTGTGTCTGAGAGCTGGACCTTGTTGAATAATTTGGCATTCAGGTCTTTCCTCCGGAGCGATGCGAAGGCACGTCTACGTTGAGCGAGTAGCGTCG
>NC_051157.2:101120071-101172427 GCF_013339745.2 Dermacentor silvarum
ACGTTTTTGATGCAAAAACACTAAATGGCTCATTAAGCGAGAAAGCCGGCCTCCGGCGTCTGTAGCAGTGAAACTTCACCTGATTTCCATTGGCTGCGACGCCACAACACGAGCGCCCCTCGACGGAGCAGAGCGGGCGAAAGGGCACACGCCCGCTCTATAGTAGCTAGCAACAGTAGCGCGCCAGTTGTTGAGTGAGGAAAGAGGGCATCGCCGCGAGACCAAATCACCCTGGCACTCGCTCTCGGAAGCGTGTGTTATCCGCGCGTTCCTTGAGCGTGAACGCGTTCTCCTGCCTTCTAATTGCACCTCGGCTTCAATCGTTTCAAGCGTTTCAGAGAGAGAGAGAGAGAAATGAACTTTATTAAAGCACCGGCGGAGGTAGCAGGGTGCCACGCAGGGCCCTCTTGCTACCCGACTATATATGTGCAGTCATCAAGTTGCGTCTCGACGCTTACGCCGGGGGATCCAACGTTCTCCACGAGGCTGTCGCACCTGGGTCCCGTCGGGTGCGTCCCTGCGCGTTTGGCGAGCGAGAGCTGTCTCGATCCGCTGGACCGCCTGTAGTTGTTGCTCTGAGTCCTGAGCCATTACGGCACGGGCAATGTCCGTTGGCAGTCTGCCTGGGTAGGCCGCTGCCTCTTCTGCATTCAGTTTACAATCCCACAACACGTGAGTTAGCGTGGCGGTCGCACTGTTACACACACTACACTTTGAGCTCTCGTAGACGTCGGGGCATATGAAGCGCGCGAGCGCAGGCGTGAGCACCGAGTTCGTTTGCAGCTGTCTGTAGAGTACCGCCTGTTCTCTGGTGAGCTGCGGGTGTGGGTCCGGCATGGAGCGACGTGCGCTCCGGTACCATTCCAGCACGTCCGCGTAGCTCGTTACCAGTTCGGCTTCTTCTTCGTCGTCTTCATCGTCGGTGGCTACTCCCTCCGCTAAGACGAGGGACGCTGGTGCCACCACGCGGCGAGTAAGACCTCGCGCAGCGGCGTTCGCCGTCTCATTGCGGTTTGGGGAGGTGCTCCCGAAGTAGCAGCCTTGATGCGCCGGGAACCATCGGAGACGAGTCCGCAGTCCGTCGGTGCACTGTCTGTCACTGCACTTCACAACGCGCACCGCACTGGCACACACATTATTTCTGCCGTAGTTCCGAACCGCTGTGCGCGAGTCGCTCAGGATCGTTGTACACTTGTTGTCGGCGAGGGCCAGCGCAATGGCGGCTTCTTCCGCCTGATGCGCTTGCTTCGCACGGACGCTGCAAGCACTGTAGATTTCGCCCGTTGTGGCGCGTATTGCTACGGCCACGTATGTGTCTTCTTTGTCTTTGTATTTAGCGGCGTCCACGTATAAGGCGCCGTTATCGTTGGCATGTGCTTCAGTGAGGGCCTTGGCTCGTGCGTCTCGTCGGCCTTGGCTGTGCTCCGGGTGCATGTTCTTTGGTAGGGGCGCCACCACCAGTCGGTCGAGGGCCCTTTTCGGGAGGGCGTGATGTCCCTTCGCTTCGTTGTCAGTAGTGTTCGTGCCTTGGCCTAGTCTGGCCAGGATGCTTCGTCCCGTTCGTGTGGTTTGGAGTCTCTCGCGCTGAGATGTTCTTTGCGCTTCTGCGATTTCTTCGAGGGTGTTGTGCACCCCCAGCTCGAGCAGCTTGGCTGTGCTCGTGCAGTTGAATAAGCCGAGCGCAGCCTTGTATGTCTTTCTGATGGCCGCATTTATCCGGTCGCGCTCCTGTACTTTCCAGTAGTGGAACGCGCCTACGTAGGCAGCGTGGCTGATGGCGAAGGACTGCACCAGACGTAGTAGGCTGGCCTCCTTCATCCCTCTGTGCCGGGTCGCAACTCGCTTGATGAGTCGCGTGGCGATACCCATCTTAGTGATGATCTTGTCGACAGTGACGCCGTTGCTCCTACTGGCTTCGAGCACCATGCCTAGGACACGGAGCTTAGAGACTTTCGGAATGACGATGCCGTCTCTGGTTCGGAGCACGATCTTCTCCGAGTCTTCAGTGGCTTTCTTCCTATATCGCCCGGGTGGTGGGACGATCAGGAGTTCGGACTTTTGTGGCGAGCATCGGAGACCGGTGTCATCCAGCTGATCTTCTATTGTGTTCACTGCTTCTTGTAGCGTTTCTTCGATGTACCCGTCGCTGCCGCCGGCAACCCATAGCGTGATGTCGTCCGCGTAGATCGTGTAACGGACGTGCGGGACTCGCGCGTTTAGTCGCTCCGCAACTCCGATCATGACCAGGTTGAAGAGCAGCGGCGATATCACGGAGCCCTGCGGTGTGCCGACGCTTCCGAGGGTCTTTTCTTCTAGTTGTAGGTTACTCGCTTGTATTTTTACTGTTCGGTTGGACAGAAAGTTCCTTATGTAGTTGTAGGATCTTCGTCCAAGTCCTAGCCGCGAGGCCTGCGACAGGATTGCCGAGTGGCGTACCTTGTCGAAAGCACTCTGCAGGTCTAGGCCGAGAACTGCTCTATTGTCGTGAGTGGGAGCTGATACTTCCAGGATTTCATGCTGGAGTTGTATCATGGCGTCTTGGGTACTGAGCTTCTCTCGAAAGCCGATCATTTCGTCCGGGTAGAGGCCCTTGTCTTCGAGGTAGCGGTTCCACCTGTTACGCATGATGTGTTCCATCACTTTTCCGACGCAGGACGTCAGGGAGATGGGCCGTAGATTTCAATGTTGGGTGGCTTGCCGGGCTTCGGTATGAGGACCGTGCGAGCCGTCTTCCATTGTTTCGGTAGTTTGCCTTCTCTCCAGCATTGGTTGAAGTATCTTGTGAGTGCTGCGATCGCCCCATCGTTGAGGTTACGCAGCGCCCGGTTGTGAAGCCGGTCTGGTCCTGCCGCCGACTTGCAGTTGAGCTCTTGTAGTACCGCTCGGACTTCCCATTCTTCGATCTCTCGATCCAGTTCTGGGTTGTGCGGTCCATTGTGGTCGGGGTGGATCTCGGTGGCCGCTGTGGGGAGGTACTTGGCATTGATGCGCTTGCTGGCTTCCTCTTCGCCTAGTGTCTTGACGGCAGTGTAGATCGTTTGGGCAAGCCTGTGCTGCTGGTGGCCTTTCGTGGATTTATCGTCCAGGAGGTGTCGCAACAGCTTCCAAGTCTGTCCTTTATGTAGTTGTCCGTCCGCAGCGCTGCACGTTGCGTGCCATTGCTGCGTGCATAGTTCTCTGCTGTATTTTTCAATGGCGCGACCCAGCTCGGCGACTCGTTTTCGTAGCCGTCGATTGTGCCGTTGCTTTTTCCATCTTCTTTGCAGGGATTGGCGAGCCTCGATCATGTGAGCCAGCTTGCTGTCGATTTGCGGTACTTCCTCTTCTACGTCCAGCTCGGCGGTAACCGAGTCGGCTGCTTTGGTTACGCGTTCCGTCCACTTCTCGATGTCTTCGATGTCGTTGTCGGCTTCATCGAGGGTTGCGCGGAAACGCGTCCAGTCTGTGAGCTTGTGCTTGAATTTCTTTTGGTCGTTGTGTACCGTTGTGGGTATGTTCAGTTCTATAATGTAGTGGTCACTGCCCAGGTTGTGGCCAGTGTTGCGCCAGGTCGCCGTTCCTCTTGCTTTGCCGGAGAGTCGAGCGAAAGTGAGGTCCGGGTTCGTGTCCCTCGTAGTCGACGTTCCAATTCTTGTAGGGTTGCCCGGATCTGTGTAAAGCACAAAGCCGGCGTTTGAGGCTTCTTCCAGCAGGTCTCGTCCTTTGGCCGAGGTGCGGTTGTATCCCAGCTCTTTGTGTGGCGCGTTGAAGTCGCCGCACACCACCACCGTGCCGTTGGGGCTTGTCTTTGTAGTCTTGTGTAGTAGTGCCTTGAATTTCTGCTGCCCGTGTGTGGGATTGCTGTAGATATTCGCCAATAATATCGGTTCTTGCTTTCTTCTGCCCAGCCCGATTTCGGTGACGCAGTGCTCGATGGAGCTGCGTCCCAGGAAGTTCCCGTGGTGTATAGAGGTGAGTCCCTTTCGCACGAAAGTGCACACCCCCTGTGCGGCTCCCTTGCCGTGCTCTCGCGCGCTGGGCGGGCTCGAGTAGGCTCGGTACCCCGGCAGAGTCGGTGTGTCTTCCATGTGGGTTTCTTGTATCATTATAACGTCCGGTGGTTGCCCGACGCTTGCCACGTGCTGCTGCAGTACCGCCTTCCGACACCGGAACCCGTTGGCGTTCCAGTGCCAGATTCTTAGTCTTGTGCGGGTTGTGGGGTTTCGGTCCATGTTTGTGGGATGCTGCAGGTGTTGTTCTCTTCATTGGTGGTGTTGTTCTTGTTAAGAATTTGGTTCAGTAGTGCCTTCGTCTCTGCGAAGCCCGTGGTTACCCGGAGCTCGAGTGCGGTTAGGCGCTTCTCTAGTAGTTCGATGCGTTTTTCATGTCTGTTCAGGCGTGCATTGGTGCTCTCACGTTCCCTGTTCATTGCTCTGTGTTCTTTGAAAGAGGGGCGGGATATTTCCGCCGTATGCTCTTCCATGTCTTCTACCGTCTCGTGTTGTGGGGCCGTTGATGGAGGTTCCGTTGTGGGGGTCCTCTCTGCTATTAGTGGTGTAGCTGATCGTTGATCGGGTACCTGTTGTGGTGGCGGCGTAGGAATGAGTGATCTCTGCGCTGCCTTTGCGATGTCCCTTCTTGTGGTTCCTGCGGGCTGTTGTCCTGCACGCAGTAGTCGTAGGATTTCTTCTTGTCCTTGTTTCAGTTCCCTGACCTGGGCCTTGAGGTTTTGGTTCTCGGCTCGTAGGTTTGCGTTATCTTGCTGTAGAGCTCGCATCGTGTCTTCGATTTGCGGTGCTCGGCTTTTGCTTCTGTGGTGGTTAGCTACCTTTTCGGACCACGTGGCGCGTTCTCGAGAGCGAGACTCGCGGCGCGCGGACTGAGCGGTGCGCCGTTTGCTCCTGCTCCTGCTTTCCCGCCCGTGCGACGTGGCGTGGCCGGAGTCGCCGCCTTGCACGCCGCGCAAGCAGCTGCGACTCGCGCTGCGCTTGCGCTCCTCCAGTGGACGGTCGGCTTTCAGGGGCGGGAATTCTGCGGGGTTGTCGTTCACCGCTATGCTGACGTGTGTCGATGACGTCTGTCGTGCGTTCTCCCATCTCCGCTTCTTTACCAGATATGGCAACTTGAAACGGTTGCTGCAGCCCGGCGCCCCGGTTGGGTGGGGGCCGTTACAAAGCTTGCAACGTGGCTTGCATTCTTCGGCGTGCGTGTCTCTTGGGTTAGGCTTACCGCAAGCGAAGCAAACCTTCGTGTTTGGTTGCGGGCATACGTCTTGCCGGTGGCCGATTTTGCCGCACGTCCGGCATACTTGGTGGTGTTGACAATAGAGGCTGCATCTGACGATAGTTACGCCGTACTTTACGGTAGAAGGTACTTTCTGTCCCTGAAACAGGACCAATACCGCTGTCGTTTCTCCAATGCGGTGTGCCTCGATGGCTTTGGGGTTCCCTGGATGTATAATGTTTTCTCTGATGTCTGCGGTAGTTTCCGTCTTCGGTATCCCGTGGATGACTCCTTTCGAAGTATCGTGCGGGGCCGCGAAGTAGGCGTAGGTTTCGTGGGCTTGTTCCCCGATGGTTAGTGAACGTATCGTGGCGTAGCGCCTCGCTCTCTGCTCGTCCGGGGTACTCACAACGATAATATTTTGTGCCACATTGGCACACACTGTGTCCTGCATTGCTTCCGCTTTGGTGATACCCGCGGCCGTCCAAATGGCTGCCGTTAGGGTTGGGGCTTCGGTGCGCCCCGTGTTTAGGCCTCCTCTAGGTCTGATGATAATTTTGCACTCTTCTCTCGGGATGTTCGTTGGCATGCGCGCCATGCGTGTTAAATTTGCGGTAACCTTCTTGACGTACTGCGCTTGAGTGTAGCGCGATTCATGCTTCTTGCCGGCGGGGGTAGACTCACCGTTGAAGCAGGCGTGCGATGTTGGCTTGTGCTGACGTGGCTGTCGCGCGCCGGTCTCCCAACCCACGATGTCGTCGTCCGGTAGAATTTCGCCTTGGACTGCTATCGCTGTGCGCCCGTCGATGTTGACGAGCCGTGGTTGTAGATCTTGCGCTTCTTGTTCTTGACGAACGTCGGGCTCGAACTCCGTTTCCATCGCCGAGGCCATATCACCGGTAGCGGCTGCGCCGACGCGGCGGCGGTCGGGCGGCGGCGGGCGGCCTACGTGGCGCGCCGGCCAGAAGTCGAGGTAGGCCTGATTAGGCTTAGCTCCGGAGCTCCGCTTCAGAATTTTCCGGTCCCAAAAAACGGCGAAAAATTGGAAATTTCTCACCAAATTTGGTGTTGGCGAGTTCCTTGCAACTTGCTGCACACTCTGGTAGTGTTGGTTCTTCGATATTGGGTGAATAACCGGCACTATCAATCATAATCGACGGAGCCGATGCGAGACGCGTCCGCTCACCTCGGCGACCGCCGCAGCCCTTCCTCAAGCGTTTCAATGCGCTCGCTTGCCCGCGAGGAATTCATAACTCGAAGTACCGCTCAGCGGCGTTCAATTGGAAAATAATGCTTACGCATTCACAACTGATAAGAAGTGCTTAGCAGGCCTCGGCTTCTTATGGCTCACTAGTTTTGACGGTGGTGGTGGTGGTTGTGTCACGCTGAAAAGTGGGCCGATCCTGGCAATAGTTCAGAAAGGGTCCAAGCTCAATGGTACAACCAGGGACGAAAAAGAAAGAGAAAGAGAGAGGAGTGAAAGAAAGAGAGAAAGAGGTAGAAAGAAAGAAGGAGAGAAATAAAGAAAGAGCAAGAAAGAGAGAGAAAGAGAAAGAGAGAGACAGAGAGGAAGAAAGAGAAAGAAAGAAAATCACCAGCACTACTCCTGTCGAGAAAATGAGGGTGAGCAAAGATCGTGTGTTTACTTGACCTACCAATTTTCCTTCCCTTTCCGACTACTTTTCGTTCCTTGTCGTGCTACTTTTCGTTCCCTTTCCTTCTACTTTTGCCTCCCTTTCGTGCATCTTTTCCTTCCGCTGTGTTGTACGTTTTCTTCCCTCGATGCATACATTTATTAAACGTTTATGTTTTATTACCGTGACATGTCGTGAATTTTACGTTACCCTTACGAAGGTCAGATACACACACGACAAGCTTCGCTTACCCCCATTTTATCGACAGGGGAAGGGGTGGCGATTTTTTTTCCTTTGCATTTGACAGCCGTGTCAGCACCCCTGATTCTTACAGCACCCTATTTGCCACAATTACCCGCCGCACGAAATTCATCGTTACGCACTCTATAATTCTGGCTGACACGAACATTTTCCATTATAATCTCCGGGAGATTTGATAACTGCAGTTGCCCTAACAAAGTCTGTTTATCGCTTGACTTAATACACTAGCGCATTTATGGCTACGCTTGATTTTTGGTATATGATAGTAATGGAAAATAAATCGCGTACGACCTTTATTGATCCAAATCAAAGTTACGAGAACAAATGACTTGTTTGAAAGAAGAGGGACTCATCATGTACGGTATTACATTCTGGAACATTGCGCCTGATGGGCACAATCTTCGCTTGCCATTTAGAGAGAGGAAGCATAATAAAATTATACTGATACCCAATGCAAGGTGCGATATTTACTGAATTATGCCATTAGTAGTGGTTGAGAGGGAAATAAGAAAGAACCCTCATATTGGCTCTTCACCATCGTATGTCCCAAAAGGCAATTTGTGTGTGCTCTGTATGTCCGAGATACAGAAATGTACTATTTTGGCAAATCAGTTCTGCGGAATCCCGCAAGGTGGAGAATTGTTATTGAGATGGAAATTTTTGATATATACGAATGCAGAACGAAGCTACCGAAGAAGCCCACACGGTTTTTTTCAAAATGTTGTGGCTAATGGTACGTCGTACGTACGCCAATCCCAGAAGCTAAAGTACACTATAGCTAAAGGTACATCGGACCGACTTTCCTGCGCCCGGGGCGCTCGTGCTGGGCCAGTCCTGCGGATGATACGTTTCTCGTGCCTTACGGTGCTCTACCTTCAAAATAACATCACTGATTTTTCCCGGAGGAGCAGTATACTAAGGGCGGCCGTAGTAGAGACCGCAGGCCTGCTCTCCTGGAAGAGTATCTTCGCTCGTGCCAGGCTTTTCGTATGCTGCTCACCGCGACTTTTCAAAAGCATTTATTATTGATCCTCGTTGAGTTCAATAAACGTCTTTGTGTAAAAAAAACATAAGCAAAATTGGGTAGGCGGGAGCCGCGGAGCTAAGGAAGCGGAAGCAAGGCAGGTATGTCTGACGTATCTTTAGCTTCTGAGATTCGGGTACGTCCAACGTACATTTAGGCACCTTGTTGTCGAAAAGAAAGCTTCTCAGTTGAAGAAAAATTCGTCCTGGTCCGGGATGTACTATTATGTACTATTTATGTGCTTAATTATTCAGGTATCGCCATCGGCACCATCTTGCTGTTAAGGTGTCAAGAGCGCATGCGCGGCGTTATGTGTTAGGACACCAGAAGCGCGACAGGAAAGTAGCGCATTTGGCTGCAAAAACGAAGAAGCCAAGTGGACACACCATCACGGTCCGCTCGATCGGCTCTTAAGTGTAGCCAAGGTGGCGTTCTTCCTCCCACTGCTGGCGTAATTGTTGTGCGCACATACACCAGCGTCCCTGATATGCAGCCGTGTGCATGCCACATATTGGTGCGTTCGGTGGCTTGAGCGAAACGGCCAGCTACGAATGTCCGTATACGTTTTTTTCCTGCGAAAGTCTAGGTGCAAAATTTAGTGCAAAAATCTAGGTGCGACGACTGCAACGCAGCTGGCGGCGCCGCTCATCGCAACATGTTTCGGCTGCGCAGCCGCACTTGCCCTCACTTTCTGCATTGCGCCAACATGCTGCCGTCCCAGCGTAATGTCTGAATAACTTGAAGCTCCGTCTGTGGAGCTTCAAGGTATCTCTACATCTCTCAAGCCTTTCAAGTATCTCGACATCGTGCCAACTTCACCCTCTTTGCGGAAACGGAGAAAGTTTAGTTCCTAAGGAGCCATGAATCGAAGCTTCGAACTAAGCAGTGGATACAGCGCAATTGTTCGCACTTTTACGAATAAAAAGCGCTGCTGCCACAATGTACAATTCTCAAAACAATGAAGACATAACGTACACCATTTCGGGCAAGCTCCCGACTGCCACTGCCACAAATGCATTATATCTAGTTTCACGCTGCAAGCGAAGAGTCAAGCTCTTTTCCCATGAGTAAGGCGGGACGCATGCCGTCTCCTTCAGGGGACGCTACATTTCGCAAGAAACTGAGATGTACTGTAAGAATGCCGCTACAAAGCGATGAGGCACGTTAAGACCGAGCACGATCGATGCCACCGTGGTACGAGACACGACGCGTAAGCGAAGCGCAGTGCTGAGTGAATGGACTCACTTTACTGCTGCGAAAAGACGCTTGAGCTCTTTGTAGCTCGTAAAAGCAGCAGGAAAACAGAAAATGCTCCGTGGATTGTGCGCGTCAGCCTGTCGTAAAGTTTTCTTGCACTCTTTCTGCTTCGGTGCCTCGTCCCGTCCGACATGTCTTGGTGACGGGAAAGCACTTACGGAGCTGTCACTCTAATGTCATATAAAAATCCTGGAAAAAATGTTGACCACTTTCTATATTCTGGCATTCCAAGGGAACAGAAAGGAAAGTAAAGAATTTGAAACACCCTGACGAAAAATTAAGCGAAAGAGAACGCTCGTCTCACAGATTCAGAAAATTTATAAATCATTATTCGCGGCCTGTGCTGCACGCAGGCAGCCCATTTTGGTGCATTGAAAAAAGGGATGTTGGCTATTTTAGTCTGTCGACATCCCGAAGCAAGTAACCACTAACTCGGCATTGTGTCTTTGTATCACGCTGGTAGAAAATGATTTCCTGCATGTTTCGGGAAAGCACATTTTCTTTTTCTTGTAAATATGAATTCTAACGTAAAGTGCAACGATGCGTCATTCTCTTAGTAAATGAGGGCTTACGTTAAAATTGCACATATTGTTTCTAACGCAGGTTTTTATATCCATCTCGTTTAATTTCTCGTTGAATATTTTAAAGCAAAGCCTTCCTTGCTTGTTTCCCCGACGTTGTGTGTACGGCTGTCTTCTTACAAATTGTCGGGCTGTCGTCGCTCAGTGTGACTTAATTTAATCATGACGCATACCTAGAACTTTCGTGTTCACCTCCCCGTTGTTGTGATCGGCCTGTAAGCCAGGGTGACTCTTCCAGCTTGCGTTACTAATCCGTGCTAATTGCCCTGCTCCAAGAGGAAAGCGTCATCAGTCTTGTTCGCTGCTGAGGCATGCCACATACCAAGATCTCGGCGGTGAAGTTTCAAACTGCGGCAAGGCATGATAGTCTTGGAGACTAGCTGCTTTCGCTCCCTGCCTGGCAGTGCGCATACCAGGAACGAATTCTCAGGACTGCACCAGTTTCAAGATATTATTTTTAACGTGTCCGGCGTTACAGTTAATTTTTTATGAAAACACAGATTTCTGCATTGAAGAATTACAAATGTAACTGGAACATCAATGCGTTTCTTCGGACACTTTTAAAATTAGTATGTCGAAACTGGTGCAATTTTCGTTACAAGTTCTTGCGTTCCAAGAGCCTCGCGAACTGACTAGATACAAGTCGTAGATAAATACGTGTCGTAAAATAATTAATTACAACGATGTTAATATTTCAAATAAACATTTTGGTTTCTGTTAGAAATAATGGCTGACTCATTGAGTGATTTAGATCAAGGGTTAGAGCTGTGCTATCTACCTCAGTCACTTTTTAAAAATTTGGTGAAGCTAAAGAAATCACCCTGTATATCACGACAGGGCTTCAAATAAATCAGTTGAAAGTATGCGCTACGTGTGTCTTGCCATTTCTTACGTGTATGTCGCTTAGGCGCATTTACAGGCCTGCAACAGGTACAAGCAACGACCAGGACCCGGCCACCTACATTATGGACCAATAAATGGCCGGTGCCGCACTCATTGACGACCATTCCATCAAGCCTCTCCACCACACCTTGATGACACTCCAATTGGACCTCTTCGCTGATTGTCTCGGATAAGCATGGGGCTTTATGTAAGACTGTAGGGGTCCCACTTTTAAAGCAGACTGACTCAAAACACTGAGAGGCTGTTACCCTGTGCATATCATGGAGATAGATTTCCTTGCTTGCCGTCAACATTATGGCCGCCGTCATCGTTGTCTCCTGATTACTGCGATAAAGCCCGCCTCACCCGGTCATTATCGTATCACCGTACTTCAACTACGTGACTTTGTGATCTGCCGAACTGCTGATCTCGGCACTGAATTTTTTTCAAAGTATCAAGTGCACAATTGAGATATTTTGTGATGCTACCCACGAACGGACATGGGTGAAAGCTAATTGATTATAGTCGCAGCTTTATACAGCTTTGTGCAGCCTAGCATTCTTGTGCGCTATTGCGTTGAAATATGGCAGCCGCTTTCAATTATTCGCGCTGACGTGGAAGTTAAGTCACCAGAAGCCAGCTTCTTGAGGTTGCCCGTGAATCCATGTAATCAACTTGACACCACCAATGACTGAATGTATTATACCTCTAAATAATCAAAGAGGTTCAATTTGGTGACAGCAGAAATAAATGCCTTTACAAGCTTAACATCGCTTCGACAGATTGATGATGGAAATGACTACGCTTGATATAGGCCCAGCATTAAAGAGCGATGCGAACAGCATCTGCCGTATTTCCCTTAGATAATGTCAGCCTTCGTCGTTTCACTACAGCAATGTTACCATTGGCATGCACCATACTCGCCCTATGCACGACAAAAGGGCGATGACGCACGCTCATCGCAAAGGAATCTTTGTTTAGGCTCTTGGAATTAAAGTATAACTGTGTTAATCCAGGGGGTCACAAACACAGTTTTACTGATGCACTTAAACTGTATATCTCATGTATTAATCTTCAATGTGCGAGCCTGATAGACTATATTGGATAGAAACTTGGAGGATAGCTAAGAGCCTTGAGGAGACGTTAGGTGCTGCCCAACGAGCGCGAAAATATAGTCCAAACGTTAGAACGGCAGTATAGATTACAGTGTCAATAGGTGTGGAGATATTTTATAACTATTTGAGATTAGGGCAAATAGAGGCGTTGGAAAGTGTATATAATGCAGAAATCAGATAAACGGCAGTCAATGGAAAAATAAGAGTGGGTATCAAAGGGAATGAAAATGCAGTCAAGAACGCCAAAAAATTGTAAAATGAGATTAGGAAATTTGACGTTTTAGAATGAGGTTCGGGTGACGCAGTACAGTGGTAAGTGGGATGATTGGGAGATGGCTAGGTTCTCGACTAAAACCGAAATAAATGATACGGAAGAATTGCGTCAATATACGTAAAACAACCCAAGCAAATTCTGCTATATTTACTGATTGCAATAACTTCGAGGAAAACGTAGGGGGTATGCTTTTCTGAAACGTCGCTATAAAGAAACATTTAGTTACATTTATTAAAAGCATTCAATGAGTTTATCTTATCTATGTAGACACCAGAGAAAGCGAGCCACTTGAACTATATTCCAGGCGGTCTCCAGCAAAGCAACCAGTGCATGTCACAGGTCATGGACCAAGGAGCCAGAAACAACTTCTCTAGGAGTAAAATTCCGGAATTTTCTCTTTTATCTAAGGAGAACGAAGGAATGGTATAATCTGAGGCGATAAGTGAAGAGAGAGAGAAAGATAAATGAAAGGCAGGGAGGTTAACCGAGACTGAGGCCGCCAACTGGTGGTAAGGACAAACGAGTGCTGTGAGATGGTTCTCTACTGAAGCCGAATGAAGGCGGTGTAGTTTTACAATCCCCGAGCCGGCTAGCCCTGTTAATATTTATAGCCACCATTCAAGGCACACCTCACGTGCGTTTCCTTCTCATGAACTCATAATTGGCAGACATTGTCTTCTGCATGACAGCACATGAAGATTAATAGGACAGTGTTAGTGGGTGATGTCGATATGGCAATCCGGGAGACAGAAGAGCAAGTGCAAGATTACGGGAGAGCAATGCAGCGGTGTGAGGAACAAGAGCGTATAACCATTGGTGTATTTTATGTTTATATTGTCTTTGATCTTTTTACAGACATCCTCTTCTTCACGTTGTCGCAGAAGTTTGGTTGCTTGTTTTTTTTTCTGAGCTTCCCGTATTAGCGAACCAGCAACGCTACCCACACAAATTTCGCAATCACGTATTTCGTTAACTGCTCGCGGGAACGCAACCATGGTGCTTCCTCTGATTCCATCTTCGCAGTCGTGTTCCGCCAGAGCCCTATTTCCGCCATTGATTCGGCTCCCGGCTTTTTCTGGCTCGCCTCTGTGGATGTCATTACCTTGGCAAACTGATTGGCTGTACCATTTCTTTGCAATACGTTGTCCTGCCGGCTACGGACACGTCTCAAAGCTTCTGCATGCCATTGCGCTGGTGCTCATATACTGAACGGCGAATTTGCTTGAGCATGTTAGTCAGCCATAGTTCTCTACTTTGAAAGCGCATGTAATTATATATATATACATATATATATATATATATATATATATATATTTTTTGCAACGTCTATAGACTTGCAGGAAACATGCAGGGTTGCAAAACTCTTGGTTTTGCAACTATATGTTCTTGACACATTGGGACACTGTTTATCACATAATGAAAAGCAAAACAGCTGCATTCGTTGTTAACGATCTGCACTTGCGGTTGGTAATTGTCGTTTTCATTGAGCGGCTGTGATGTTTTCAGTTCGCCAAGGTCAATTCTTTGTTTTGCATGTAAAATAACTAGATGCATCTCAAGTAAGCGGATGCGACTGTTTATCGTTATACTGCTTTGCTTTAGTTAAGTTGCACAAATAAACTTTTGTTCCGTTGGCGCTAGCACTCATGTACCAAAGATCACTTGAACAATTTGCGTTGGCTTTGGTCCCAGGCATCCCTTGCACACTTGGCGTTGCGGAAGGTATGTGACTGCGCTGCAAGATTGACGACGTACAGGCTCGAGATTGTGCTACGCCTGAATTCGCCACGGATAGCACAGTATAATAGGTGGGTGGTGTCCCAATGGCAATCCGGGAGAGAGAAGATCAAGTGCAAGATTACGGGAGAACAACGCAGCGGTGTGAGGAACAAGAGCATGTAACCATTTTTCCTGGTTAACAAATAAATATCTAGCGACACATATCCCACAGTGCTGCTCAGACTACTCCTTACCACGGACACCAAAAAGGCGTTGGCCTAAGTCGTGTTCCTGTGTCGCCGTAAATTGTGAGAAAACGCCTCGACAGCGCTTCGAGGAACTTGCTTATCGGACGAACCACGTTACAGATTGATGGTCATGGTCCATCGTCTTGAGATCTCCAGCCTACCCTGCTTTTGCCAGAGTTTTCCAATAGCACCCACTCCAGTGATTGCCTGGTGTTGACGCCTTTCTATCACGCCTTTCTTCTACCCCCCTGTCCTCATTTCTTATGGACGATCCTCGCAGCGCGCACACACCTAAGGAAGCTAGAGATAAGCATAGTGTGAAAAATGGCTGCTTTCCAACCCTCTTTAGTTCACCGCCTGTACCTCGTTTCTATGGCTTTGTGGGCTTTTAACCCCATCTAAATGAATCGTTACCAACTCGCGGAAGCTTTCACACTTGCACGCAATTTCTCACTTCACCTGGGATTAAAGAACCCTAGGTGGTTCAAATTTCCGGAGTCCCCCACTACGGCATGCCTCATAATCAGATCGTGGTTTTGGCACGTAAAACCTCATAATTTAATTTTTTTCGCAAAGGTATCAGGTGATCTCTCTCTTGAAAAAAAATGCATTCTTCCAAACGCACGATGCCTGTTCTTTCAATACCACTTCAGGCCAAAGCTTCACATTGACATACGCCGCAGTGTTTAAAAAGCATTATAAAATCTACAAAAGCAAAAAATGCAGGTTAGTACAGTCCAACTTAACAAAGCAGAGAAGACGTCGGAAAGTTACAACACTCCGATTGAGAGCCTAAAATTCTAGTTTAGGATTGAGTAGACGAAGAATGCTCCTTTCTTCTACTGTCACAATACACGCCTGCTAAATGCATGTATCTGTTTAAAGAGCCGTTACCTTTCTTACTGCTATAATACATTTCCGAAGCAGTCCTGAAAATTATTTTTTATCATTGTTTTATTTTATTTTATATTTTTGAATTCGATTTTCATGTCATGGGTGATGCCAGCTTCAGCTTTTTCACTTAGTCAAACAGTGCGCGTCATCTTCGATAAACAAATATATAATACAAGACCATAATGTTATACATTGGGATCGGGCTCACTTTCATTTTTCGCAGGCTGTTCAGGCAACACATTGCACGTCTAAAAATATAAATATAGCGCAGTAAGAACGACGCATTGTCAAAAGAGAAGTGAAATAAAAATTCAATTCAAGTTAGCAACACTATGGCAGAAGAATGTACACGTAAATATACCACATTGCTCTAATATTTCTTACAAATTATTTTCCCCCCACAAATGATAAGGCGAAACTGCCCTATTTTGCAGCTCAATTTCAGATGATAGCCAGATGTTTTTTTCCCCCAACGAGGGCGGTCTTCTTTCCATAGTGCACACGTTATCGCTAAATTTATTTTCTATATAAACCACGCCTAATTCACTGCAGCCAAATATGCTAACTGTCTTTCGATTTCGAAAAAAAGCACCCAGCACTTTCAGAAAACACTTTTTGTGTGTGTTTCCAAGTGCTATTGTTTATTGAAATCCAAAGTTTGACGGCAAACCGTCTGGCCGCGGAAATGCATATCGAAGAAACGCAAAAAGATACACCGGGCAAGTGATCTGAAAATTTATTGACATTTCGGCTCCCTTTTGGCTTCCCTTATGGGAGCCTTGTTCACAGTAAAACCCATAACAGAGAAACAGCATATTTAAATACGTTTCAGTACGTGACGTAAGCAATTTTTTTATTAAAAAGAATTGCCTCAAAGAACTACGGATTGTTCGCTGCATGCATAAACCTATTTCTTTCGCGAAGGTCAATAAGCTTGGGATTGTTTAGGCGCACGGAAGTCTGTTAGCATCTCGAAGAAGGCAAGATGTCGCATCAGTGTTTAGTCACTTAAACCGCGGTAATGCTTTATGTGGGCAAAATGTAGCAAGTGAGCTGACTTTTTTTCTGTTAGTGTTTCCACATTGACGTCGCCATTACTTGCGTCGAAGGGTTAAAGAAATATTTCATTTACTTATAGGCAGGAGCCCTCTGAGCTGACACTAGCTTGTTAGGTAAGATACAGTGAGCTTAGTTTAACGAGAGATGGAAGACATGTCCTACGTACCTTGCGGCAAAATCAATAAACATGGTGAGCTAAGGCATACCATAACGGAGCTGACGTCCTTTCCAGGTCATTGCTCTCCGGTACATTATCCCATCTGCTCCGCACGGATATGGGCGCGGAAGGTTTATTATGTGTGAGTTGGTTCAATTGCAATTCAGGCTGCTAATATTTGTCGGACGCCATTGCTACCGCTTCATTAAGTTGCCATGGGCGCGTAGTAAAGTAACAATATCATTATTACTTCTACCAACAAAAATAATAATCGTAATATTATATTAAAATACGCGGAAGTAACAACCAGCAGAACAACCGCAAGAACGTTGGCAGTAGGATGTAGGCCTTTGACAAAGGCCTACAAATACATGTAGTTTATAGGGGCCAAACGGATTATGGGGATGTAAATATGACGTGCGTATTGCACTTTCATCGCGTGTAATACAATAGCTAAACAGTTCTTCTTTCTGGGGTTTTACGTGCCAACAGCAGTTCTGATTATGAGCCACACCCTAGTGGAGGGCTCCGGATTAATTTGGACCACCTGGTGTTATTTAACGCGAACTACAACGCAAAGCACACGGGCGTTTTTATATAGTGTCGCTCTTGTCATCCAGGTAGAAAAACTGTCTCCCTTCACGGAGACACCATTCAGATCACGAGCATCACAACGTTTTTGGTGATTGGGCGTCTTGAACTATTACGCGTCATGAAGGAATCCATGAGCGTTCATGAGGGGTCTGCCTCCCAACTATCGATCAAGTCGTTTAATGTGAAGGACATATTTAGAATAAGGGTATTCAGCATGACGGAGGAACATGCTGTGGGTACCGAAACAGAACGTTTGGTATCAAATAAACATTAGTGCATTTTCCCATGCTATCGCCGAAACTATCGCATTAGTGAGGAGAAGCAGCTCGGATGGCTGACGTTGTGTTATTGCATAAAAGGAAAAGGGAAACCACCTTCCTCTTTAGATTCAAGAATATTGCAGAAAGGCTTTTGAGGTGGAAAATTCCCGCCAGCATCCCTTCCGAGCCGGCACCTGTCTCGTTCACTCGGGGATTATTAAAAAGGATTGTCAGGATGAAAAGAGGCTTATTGATTTTAACAATGACATCTTGCTTTGCGCTTGAGCCATTTACATTACCGAGGCATTTAATTTTTTTCATTTGGCATTGCCTTATTTCATCTTATGGCAGACTCATCTTTACGTTATATATTGCGAAGCAAAAGATATGCAAGATAGTAAATGTGTGCTTTCGTAAGTATACGCACATGTCCAGAAAGAAAACATGTAATATTAGTAGAAGTTGTTCTCAAATGCCGCATTCCACTGGCAGAAGACGAGTGGAGGCTAAGAGCAGAGAGGAGCAGAGCAGTAGCCGTCGCGAGAGCGCGACTGCTTGCTCCACCATTGAAACGTTCCATGCGCTCCGAGAGCAGATGGGAGGGCGATGGCGCTAAGATTGTTTACCTTGCTGCAGTGATTATCACGCAAACTTCCCTCCTTCGCAGCCCCCATTGCACACTGAACCGAAACGACGGAAACACCGCCAAAATAAGAGGGTGGGATGCGTGTTTGTCGCGTGACTTCCTTCTGACTCCATTTTCTTGTGCGGGAGCAGCTTGAACTGTTCTTGACGGCTCTCGGCATCACCAGACTGCTGTTATTCTGCCATTGGATTCCAGCGATCCTGCGCATGTTCCCCCATTGAAACAGCAGCTACTTTTGAGCGAGCACTTTGGGGACTCTTTTGATTTCTCCTGTTCGCCCAATGGAATCCGTTATAACATAAACACGCAGTGCATCTGCATGCCATTTGGACTGATGAAAAAACGTCACCATGCAAATATGCAGTATGCTGGATGTAATATACCTGTTGATATATATTAATAAAATATTTCTAAGAGGGCCAGTGACCAATAGGTTGGGCCAGATTTTCCCCCACATTCAATAAAGTGTGTAGGTATACATAAGTACAAGTCTTAAATTAGGTAGATTTTCCAAATTCTTGCTGTGCATTAAGCACCGGCGCTAAAATTAAATGAAATACTGGTGTTTGACGTGCGAAAACCATGATTTCATTATGAGGCACGCCTTAGTGAGGGAGCCCCGTTTAAGTTTGACCACCTGGGGTTCTTTAATAGGCATCCCAAAGCATGGTACACTGACATTTTGCATACCACCCCTATCGACGTGGGGCTGCCGCGGCCGGGCTTCAGGGCTCATGTAGCGCAACGCCATGGTTACTACGCCACCACGTCGGGTAAGCTTTTGCGCTATAGTGTAAAGCTATTACAAAATGAATTCCACTTCTGCAATCAGCCTTCCAAGATAGGTCAAACATTTTTAGGGCCACCCCTCTTCGCCTGCCCACCTGCCTGTCACACGACGTCAAGAAAACCGCGAGAGCTCATGATCTCACATGTCGTCTAGCACTGAATATGCATGAATAAACCGAACAAAAGAGAAATAATTATTGCTGATTGTACACCTATTTTGCCATTAGACCTCTGCCATTGATCAAATGCTTTCGGGTTGCACGCGACGTCGCAAAACTGCGAAAACTCACCACGTCAAACTGACGTGTACGCACCAAAAATGTCTAATTATGCCGAACAAAGAGATTACTATTTTTTTAATAGCCGAAGAGTGCCTGGTTCCGAAAGGAATAGAAGATCATTCGGGCATTGGCTTTTCGGAGCTGCCGGGGACCATGAATATATGTGCGTATATTAAACATTTTTGCAGGGCAACATAACGTGGCGCCTTTCGGCACGTTTGCGACATTTCTCTGCCAACTCTTCTTCGCTGAGCATCTGTTTTAACGGCATTTTAAACTTCAGTTGCACGCCGCAAGCTAAGCAAGGGGAAGTGGGCTAGTCGCAGAAGCCGGCACCCCCCTCCTCATCGGCTTATCTACTTTGAGTGCTCTAGCTCGCCCCTACTGAATCCCTCGCCTGTGCTGCATGTTCCTCGCCTCTTGTCAGCCAATTATATATAAGAAAACATTGTCAAGATAGGCAATTGTATTCGTTTAAAGGCAAACAAGAGTGACCTACTATAAACGTGGATAGCATTTGATGAGTTGGGTGAAACAACGCTGTGTGTCATGGCCCGATGCTTGCGTCCGCGGTTACGTAAGTTTGACCTCAGGAGTTGGGAATAAAAAAAAGTGAGATAGTTTTACATTGTAGCGCCCTTATCTCTTTATATCGCCGCCCGGAATATTTACACTATTTAGGTGCTTCACCTTGCCACTTCTTTATTTTTGAACGCACAAGTTTCGGACGGCTAAAAATGGAAGAATTATTTGTAACTGTTACCGAAGAATGGCTCTATTGATTATGGAACAATTTCTGGTGCCAACCGGAGTTGAAAATGACTTGGCAGTGATATATATATATATATATATATATATATATATATATATATATATATATTGTAATGAAGAGTTGTGAAGATATGGTTTTATTTACAGGAGATGGACGATGATCGGAGCGTGATCGTAGCGCAGTCCGGCCTCTCGAGCTCTTCATTCTCTTCGTCTTCTCTTCTCTTTTTGTGCCTGCCTTTCGTATTCGTTACATTTCCCCGCAAGCAGACGAAGCCCGTGGGGCCAGTCAGGATGGACAAGCAGAGTAGAAAGGCTTCAGGAGAGCAATATGAGTCAGCTGAGTTCTGCTTGATCGCCGACCATTGCACAGGAGGCGAGCTATTACGTAAGTGAGTTCGCTCAGGCGGTCCACCACTACAAATGGGCCTGAATATTGTGACAAGAGCTTTTGGCACAATCCACGCTTGCGTTGCGGTGTCTAAAGAAGGACCAAGTCACCTTTCTCGAACGATACTTGTACGTGACGGTCGTCGTATCGCTCTTTCGAACGACTTTGCGAGGCCAGAGTACGAAGACGAGCTATTCGACGGCCTTCTTCGGCGAGACGTAAAGTCTTCGATACAGAATCGTCATTGTGCAGAACGAAGGGTAAGAAAGTGTCCAGAGGGCTTCGCGGTAACCTTCTCGTGTTTCGCCGTGCTATATGCGTAAGTGATGAAGGGTAGCACGTCGTCCCAGTTCTTATGATTGGAGGAGACGTACATGACAAGCATGTTGGTCAGCCTTCTGTTTGTCCTTTCAACGAGGCCATTGGTCTGTGGATGATACGGCGTGGAATGCCGGAACTTTGAAGTGCACAAACGAAGTAACTCTTCAATGGCATCAGCAGCGAACTGGCGACCGCGGTCGCTGATGATGACCCGTGGTGGGCCATGACGAAGGACCACGGAACGCAGCAGGAATACCACCACGCAAGCAGCGGTGGAAGAGGGTATGGCAGTTTCGGCATACTGTGTAAGATGGTCGACGCAGACAATTATCCAACGGTTCTTGTTATTGGATAACGGGAATGGACCCAAAAGGTCAACGCCTACTTGCTCGAACGGCGTACTAGGCGGTGTCAATGGCTGAAGGGGACCCGGGGCAGCGGTGGTCGGTCGCTTGTGACGTTGGCACACTTTACAACTAGCGACATAGCGCTTGGTTGTTTCGTACATCTTGGGCCAGTAAAAGCGCTCCTGCGTGCGGTGTAGCGTTCGTACGAAGCCGAAATGTCCGGATGCCGCATCGTCATGCATATCGCGTAGAACGTCGGAGCGGAGACTCTGGGGGACAACAAGCAGAAAATGCGCTCCATGCCCGGAGTAATTAGTTTTGTAGAGCAACTCATCACGGACTCATCAAGAGCTCGAGAAGCCAGACCGCTCTGCGATGACGCTCCGATCATCGTAGCGCAGTCCGGCCTCTCGAGATTTTCTTTTTCTTCGTCTTCTCTTTTTGTGCCCGCCTTTCGTATGCGTTACAATATATATATATATATATATATATATATATATATATATACAGGGTGTTTCATCGTACACTTTCAAAATTTGTTGAAGGTTGCCTGTGGCAGATAGCCCAATTGTAGTTAATGAGGTGGTCTACTCGAGGAGGCGGACAATACTTGCACAAAAAATTGAAATGCATAAGCGGCTAATTAACAAAACTCCACTAATTAAGTTTTTAACTAATTACCTGATGGCCCATATTGCAATTTACAAAATGTAGACGTGGAGTTCGCAAGGCGGATCCACTTGGAACGAATTCTCGGGATGACACCAGTTTCAAGTTATTAATTCCCGAACTTTGCGGAGAAATGCATTGGTGTTCCAGTTAGTTTTGTGCTTCAATGCATAAAGCGACGTCTTGTTAAGAACCTAACTGGAACGCCAATGCATTTCTCCGCAAAGTTCGGGAATTAATAACTTGAAACTGGTGTCATCCCGAGAATTCGTTCCAAGTGGATCCGCCTTGCGAACTCCACGGCTACAATTTGGAAATTGCAATATGAGCCATCAGGTAATTAGTTAAAAACTTAATTAGTGAATCTTTGTTAATTAGTCGAATATGTTTTTCAATTTCTTCTGTAAGTAACGTCCGCCTCTTCAAATAGATCAGCTCATGAGCTCGAATTGTGCTATCGGCCACAGGCAACCTTTAAGAAATTTTGAAAATGTTCGCTGAAACACCCTGTATATATATATATATATATATATATATATATATATATATATCTTTGTTATGTAATTTGCAGTGTTTAAAAATTCTTAGAATTTTTATTACGAATACACCGGTGATAAAGCAGAAGTGAAAGTTTTTTTAAACCTTTAGTTGGAAGTCGCGATAATTTCTCACCTCTCGTCGTGCGTGCAAGGACTGGTCGCGAACCCATGTACGAAGAAAAACCGCGTTCAAGAGGGGCAATAATGACAACGCAAAACAATGAAAGTGCTCCTGTGACTGAGCACAACATGCGCACGGCAGAATCGTGTTTCGCTGACGCTCCAGCAGAGTTCGGTCACTTTGAGCCATAGGCATAATTGCACAGAAAAAAGGCATACGCTGCTGACTCGATATACACGGGAAATATGTTTACTTGCTATCACTGATGTGTGTATTCTTAAATAAAGGGTGGACGGAAGATATTTTCAATACAAAGCGATGGCACAGACATGGCGAAAAAGTTTTGTGCTTCCAAATTACAGAGCGCCATACGACCCACGGTAAACTTGGCTCACCGAGAAAGAATGCTTTTCGTTTCTTCTCTTTTGCTAATGCACTACGAGGTACGAGCCATTTTACGTACGTTCTTTAGGTACATGAAAACATAACATCCAATTACATTTAAGATATCCGCAGCGAGCTGCTGCTTTCAAAAAGAAAAACGAGATAGCTTGTGCTTGCTCGCAAGTACAAAACATATGAGTAAATAGAAACATCATGAGTAAATATACACAAAAAGGGAAATTTCCTATGCACTGCTCCTACAACAGGAAAATAACTTCTATGGTGTACAGCAAAACAACAACGGAAAACGGCACTGAGCACACAGCACACACTCCCATGAGCGTTTCGCCAGAAGGAGCTCTACTGTAAGAAGAGCACGTTGCGAGGTGTTTCATGAAGCAAGAAACTTCTTGAAGCAACAGAAGGCTCCCCTGAGTGCGCGAGTCTGTCGCAAGGTATTTCGAGATGTCGCCTTCCCTTACTCTGCTTCTCCAGCCGTCGCTGTAGTGACGATTGCTGATAGATGCCATTTGCATAACATCAAGCAGCAGCGCATGCAGAAGGGTTTTTATGTACATCATACATTTCATTCGCCCTGTTCTATTTCTTCTATTCTTTTTTGATAATCATGGACTAGGTGAATAGCTGAAGGCCGTGGAATAAAACGAAAATTGTCTTTTTTTTCTTGTCTCTTGCCTTTGAACATTTGCCTTTCTATGACGCTGCAGATGCATGCTGTCTGATTTATGCCCCGTATTTGTGAAAGCATTCTAATTTACCTAAACTGGAACACTGTTGCAGCCAGTATGTCAAAATGACGGAGATTTTGAGGCATACAAGCTTTATGGTATGATACGAAGGGATATACCTATACTTCCGAAATTTTTAGTCAGCAGATTTAGATAAGAGATGCAGTGTACAGCCGAGATATGGCTATCCTAAAGTACCTCGGTGACGGTGGACAAAGGTAGATTGCGATTTAAGAAAATTTTAAGTGCTCTCATAAAGTCCTTATTGGCTGCACTCAATAACGGATAACTCCGAAGGATGATGTACACCCCCACAGTTATTAGGTCAACATTGTGAAATCAGACAAATCTGTAACTATTTCGTTTGGAGGCATCCATGCTGCTCCATGGATGAGTTGTCTACAAAGCTCGAATGGTAAAGCGTTTACGCTATTTTGTTTACCTCAAATATCAAGAGTGTTCTGATACGCAAAGAACCCTCTTGATACTAGCGAAAATTCTAATAAAGGTTCTTGCACAGAAAAACAACGTGGTTCAAATTATCTTTATTTCAGTCGCATATATCACATGCACAATATATAAGTGCGGGCCACAGAATAAATTCATTCCATTAGAGCACTCTTGTACACAAGCTGATAACTTATACTGGTGGATGGCTAACCTTGCAAAAATTAATTAGACGTCATGTTCGTGTCCATCAGTGAAGAGAAGCGGTTGTCATTGCTGAATGCTACCGTAATTAATAATGTACTAAAGAAATCGAAGTCTTGCAGATATATTGTTCGTTATGTGTGCTATTGGCAAAAGAACATGAAGCTTCAGCACCGAAAACGTTGTTCTGTATGCTCGCTAAATCTTTATAGGACTTATTTTGAGTATTTTTACATTCGGCGCCCTAGAATAACGTCCGATTCGGCAATGTAGGTTCGTGAACAAATAAATAAATGAATAAATAAATTTGCGAAGACGAAACGCCTTGGCATCACCATTGCGTCTCCCATTCATAATTAGGAAGTGGAATCGTGTCGTAGACAGAATTCCCATGCTCGCTAAAGTGGTGGCCATAAGAAGGCGGGTTAAAGCTAAGGTCATATTGTCCAGTGACCCAGCGTCATCATATCTTCATCTACATGAACGTGACTTTACAAAGCCTTCAATGAACTGAACAAAAGTCGTAGGTGTCATAGCCGACGTGCGTTTGTGGTGTTAGAAGAGCCGGTCAGCCGGTCAGTGCGCGTAGAACAACATGACAGGAATATAAAGAATCACATGAGTAGCACACAGCAGCGTGCCGGGTATTTTGAAGGTGTCAAGACGGTGACAGGGGCTCTTGGGGCAAGGAACGGCGTTGGTTGGAGGGGACTCAGGTGAATGCCTTTGTCTTTCAAGAGATGTTAACCTGAGTCGTTCATCGTGTGCGTCGTCGCGGTGGTATGCAAAATATTTGGGAAGAGCCGGTCCGCGACGATAGAGCCGCGTCATTGCGCCACAAACGCGCAGAGAGTACACAGAGCCTTATATATCTAACACTCCTCCGTGTACCCGCGCTCTTGCTCGGGGCGGTGCCGCCGCCATGAGCAGCATTATGAGCCCGGGATATAACTTTCTCGAGAATCACATAACGACGCGGCGACACGACGCAGGATGTTTGCTGTGTTGCAATACATGCGGCGAACGCCGCCGCGCGTTGGCCGCCGTGTTGGCGGCGGTCCCGGCCGCCCGTAGAATTTGGCGTTGTCCAGAATTCACTTAGTTGGAACAGCAGCGTGCCAGGCCGCTTCGACGACAGAGTATTATGGATAACCTTGAGTATTCGAGATCGCTTCTCGTTTCGAACGCGTTTGAAGGCCATCTATCGGGGAAGTCGGGAGATGTCAAGACGGTGATTTCTGTTGAAGGTTGTTGTAGAGAGCTTGCAGGGGCTCTTGGGGCAAGGAACGGCATACTAGGAACTACTCAATCGGTGCAGAGACATGCAGACACGGCAACACCAACGCGATTGCAGACGACGCGAAAAGGCGCGCGCGCGCGAAACACCAGCATGCATTGCGACCGGAACTAGTGCCTCCTGATTGGCTGTCGTCCACCGCTGCGCGCTAGACGCTTCCGGCGGCGGCGTTCGCCCGACGAAAATGTTTGGACAGGCAGATCGGCTGCGGACGGCAAATTTCTTGACGCCGGCCGTCGGACGTTCGCCGCCCGACGAAGTTCTTCGCTCGGACGCCGGTTATTCGCTCCATGTATTCCGGCCTTAACGCGCACCGACAGTGAACGCTTCGGTGGTCTCAGTACTACGACGCCTCGATGCCAGCATTCGAAGGGACGCTGGCATCAAGAAGCACTACCAACGCCACCTAGGTGGCGTTCACCGTACTCAGCACAGCGGAGCGTGGCCTCCGCAATTAGCTCTGAAAATGTTTCTGAAGTTGATCGCGGAGGCTGCAATTACGACGCGCTGTACGCGCTGATTTGACTCGGTGACGATTCAGTTACGTGCTTTGTCTTGCGCGTTGTATTAGTGTGTCAGTTACGTGCTTCGTCTTTCGCGTTGTGCTAGCGTGTGCAGCGTAGTGCAGCTTCCATATGCACGACGGTTGCTCATGGTCATCGACGTTGGTAGTCGTGATGGAGGAGACGTGCCACCAGGCGTCAGCGTGGGTGCATCAACGCCTAAGGGCGCTTTAGCCACAATGAACAAGCGAAACTTAGCGACAGTAGAGGACTTCGTTGTGTTCTTTTGTCTGTCCTCGTCTTTCGCGCTGTGCATGTATGTTGGTATACAGAAGTAGTGGGACACTGTGTGGTGGAGGGGGAGAAAAAGATATGCTGACGTCTGGAACTTTGGAATGTATCGGTGCTGGCCAAAACAAAAAAGTTGTCGCAGTTTCACCTGAAAGGCGAAGCATCAATTGCGATAGCAAACTTGTAGAGAGCTATACGAAGTAATGATATTAGCTTTATCAGCTGTATAAACTTGGACATGCAGCAGCATCGGCAACACGCAGAACTGTTGTCGACGCCATCGGCGTTTTGCCCGCGTTCGCTCAAAATGCGTGCGGCGTTAGTGACTGTTGCCGGAGCCTCTGATATAAATAGGCACTTGGTGCCGCAGCTAAACGTCGCCTCCCTTCCCTCCGCCTCCCACACGGCCTCTCGCGCGTCGGAAGAAGTCGCGTTTGCTCTGCATATATGGTGATTGTAAAGGAGAAAACAGACGCCTACTTCTGCAGCCCTTAAGCGAGCACGGCGCAGAACGCGCGTTTGTTCTCCGCCGTGCGTTCACTCCCCGTGAAAGACGCGCCCCTCGCGCCCTTTCACTCGCACATACAGCGTTCGGCGCGCGGCGACGATTTCATCTCCAAATGACGTCATACGGAACCTCACGGCGACGGCGACGGCGACGGCGATGGCAGAAATCTGCTTTTGAGTGTCCATATAATTGCTATCGCAATAAAAAGGAGGGAACCGAAAGAAGAAGCAGTAAGGGGCAGATTTACATGATCAAAGGACTCGTATGGTTGACATATGCGCAGAAGCTTGGAAGGGAAATATAAACGTATTTGTTGGGGAGAGGCAGGGAAGAGCTGCACACGGAAGAATATGTGAGCTTCAAATTTGAGGTTAGCTTGCGACATAACGTGTTCTTGTGCCTTCGTTGATGATATGACAATTTTAACGTTAGGTTGCAGCTATTAGCCATTGTATGTTGCCACGTGCCAAATTGATTCCCGTTAGGTGAAGGCATTAAAACTTGCGTGCGAGGTATGATTCTTTCACTTTCACATTATTACCTTAGAGGCCCCACTGTGGTGGTATTACATAAGGGGTGGGCGTACAAAAAGGATGACACGGTGACCATTCAAGATGGCTAGTGAGCTCTTACAGCGTCAATGAAGG
Source organism: Dermacentor silvarum (assembly GCF_013339745.2). Classification (NCBI taxonomy): domain Eukaryota; kingdom Metazoa; phylum Arthropoda; class Arachnida; order Ixodida; family Ixodidae; genus Dermacentor; species Dermacentor silvarum. Next base: position 101,147,138 of record NC_051157.2, read on the forward strand.
CGCGTGGATTGGTGATGGCCACGATGAGGTATGGAAGGCCGTTCTAGTCTACAGTGGTGCGTGGAAAGAAAGAAGAGGAAAAGATGAAAATATGGGTTCGGGGGCGAGCAATACTTGGGGAATGTCCTGTACGAAGTGATACATTGGTAGGATATAAGGTGCCTGATTGAGAGAACAATGCTACATTTGATGAATTAGGGATAGGCTAGTGATGCGATGGCGACAGGAAAGGGAGGCAGACCTGTTTCAGTCTTTAATGAAGATATGGTTATGTTGTATGAATAGGATGAACTGATGAACCAAGTAGCACGATTCTTCCCCATCTGTAGTTTATTTATAAGATAAACTTGATTAGGGTTCTAAATTACTGACGCGTAATCAAGTTTAGGGTGTATTAGACTTGTACGCAATGAGTTTAACATGAGGAGGGGAGTTTCGTGAATGCCGTGTGAGGAAACCAAGTGTTTTGTTACTAGATGAGATGATGTTGGACACAGCATCTCTCGCGCGGAGAGGAGAAATTTGTTTTAGTATATACAGCCTGGCTTCATCGAATACATGGCCCTGTTCATTGAAGCGGCAGGCTACTGCTTTAGGTATAAATTGTCTAACTTATGTGGGCGATGTCCATTTTTGTATCAGTTTGTTGTCCAGTCTCACTTATACATTGTTTGTTACAAGGGGCGCACTCTAGACAGTATACTACACGGCTTGACATGCAGGTGAAACTCGAAGTTGCCATGTGAATGTAATTTGACACTTTACTTTTTTACAGTTGCAAGAGGAGTTTGCACCTGAGGTCAGCATGAATAACCTAATACGCAAATCATAGCTCAGACAGCACGACTGTGAGCTTGATGATGCTGTTTAGGTGTTTGAAATATGGAACGTTTCATTTGTCATGCCGTACTGCTATTCAGCGTCTGAAGTTTTCCTTCGAGATGTTTACTTCCGACATACCTTTTATAATAATTTTTGAAGCAGTTTCTCAGGCTTTATTTCTTTGAGTGATATCTTTTTTGCCAGGTTTCTCGTCTAAGTACAGAGTGAATGAATCTGGCGTATTTATTCGCAGTCGGAGCTTCGCTCCACGCATCCCCGCAGACCAATCAGGAATAGTTTCCGAATGCCCGACATTGCTTGATTACTCTTCACCGCCATCGATTGACGAAGAACAAAATACGTACAAGTATAAAAATGTAGCCTTGCAAACCCAGCTCTGATAACCTCTGTATTGTTCCTGGTTGCAGGTGTCTCTAGTTTTGTCTCGCTTTTACTGCAACTGCTCTTCGCATTTCGGTACCAATGCTTCTTTTGCGAGTCGCTCCAATTCATCGATGCCACAGTCAGCCGCACGTGGACCTCTTGTTTTTGAATGAATGCAACCCCGTTTCAATTTCATGACTGTTGTCATTTCTTCTGCGCCGTTCAGTCTAAACCATTTTGCAGTTTCGAGCCTTTCGAAATGCGGTAGTTTTCCATTCGCAATGCGATTTGCTCCAAGACAGGACATCTCTTTATCCGAAGTACTCTTCGCAGATCTCTACAGTAGTGGAACTCTCATCATTCCTATGGGCACACACCTATATTTTTCACATTGTCAGCATAGCACATTACTTATTCACCCAGGGTAAATTCTAAGGGCGTCTTTATATATGAGGCTCAAATATATGAAGCTCAAACTCACGCATTCATATTCGCTTTTCTCTCAATGTTAGTGCAGTTTTTTCAGCATTCAAGGAAAGAAATTGCGCCTCTGGGTTCCATCTTCTTTGTCGCTTCTATAAAGGATGTGTTTCAATGAATTTAAAGCGCTGAGCAGACGGCCACGGCCAGCCGATGCAATTCTTTTAAGCCAGATCAAAGTGTGCTTCGGTGTGCGTTTGCACCATTTAGGGGAGCTCGCTGCGCGAAGAGGATTTGCTTCGAAGGCCGGACTCTTTGCATTCCACGCGCATATGCTGTTACGCTGCGAAGCCGACTGATGAGCTTGCCATTGAATTCACCTGGTGACAAAGATCCTTGAACGCATAGTTGAGGAATACCAATGAAAATTTATTCACTCAGTAGCGGCGTAAAAAAAACGGATGAGAGAGAGAGCGCGCGTCAGGAACGAACGCCCTTGTGCACCGCAGTGCCCCTAGCTACGGACGAGAGAGAGAGAGAGAGTCGGAAAAGAGAGAGAAAGAGAAACGAACGCATTCGGGTAAACCAGAGCTACGGACGAGAGAGAAAGAGAGCGCGCGTCGGGAACGAACGCCCTTGTGCACCGCAGCGCCCTATAGCTACGGACGAGAGAGAGAGAGAGAGAGCGTTGGGAACGAGACAGAAAGAGAAACGAACGCCCTTATGCACCGCAGTGCCCCTAGCTACGGACGAGAGAGAGAGAGAGAGGGAGCGCGCGCCGGGAACGAGAGAGAAAGAGAAAGAGAGCACAGCTACGCCTCTAGCGGGAGCGGCGAGTACTAGCGTGGCTACGACGGCGCGACGAGGGACAAGGCTCGATCCTAAGGAGCTTCGCCCCTAAAAGGAGGAAGAACAAGAAAATATGCGAGTCTATACATCTAGCAGGGTGTACGCGATCGATCAACAACAGACGCAAACATTGCTGAAAATCTTCACTAATGGTGGAAACCGTTTGTTCAAAGCACACGGCATGATTGTGATCACTTTAAAAATATATTGTAGCGTTCCTAACTAGAACGGCTATATAAAAGACCGAATCTCAGTGAGACGGGTGTCGTCCGCCATTTAATCTCACTTCTTCATCTTCACTTCTCCCCTAGCCACCCTCTTCGTCTTCTTTCATGCATCCAGCACAGACCGCTTCACTCTTCCGGACTTCTTTAGATTACACCTCCTGGTATAATACTTGAATGTTTTCCCAATGGAAGCGCACTCCGTTTGACCGGACGCTCCAGTGTACCAGACGTTCTTCAATATTCCATGCTGGGACGCGGTCTTAAGCACTTCAAATGGTCCGTAAAATTTGGATTTTGAAGGTACAACTCCTTTCCTTATAAGGACATAGTCTCCAGGGTGTATGTCCGGTATCTCGCTGTTGTATCTCTTATCAAAGTTTCTCTTCATGCGGCGCTTGTAGATCTCCTGTTCTTTTACAGTTTTCCTGGCTTCATTAAGTTGGAGGTTTTCTGATGAAAAACGTTTTCGACTGTCCGAGACTTTCGAGATGTTTTACAGCGGAAGCTGTTATGGGCTCATTCCAATAGCCGTTTCGGGTCGCGATAATGCCGCCGTCGCCGCCCCGTAGCAGCTATCGCATGCTAAAAAAGTACCCGCTCTCCGCCGGGATCGAACCCAGGCCTGCTGCGTGGGAGGCGGATACTCTACCACTGAGCCACGCAAGCTTTTTTGTTTCTTTATTGCCACAGTGAACAGCACAATAACACAAGAACATACATTCGAGGGAACAGACTCCCGGAATTGGCTTTGCGCTATTTCGTTAACATTCGGGCATGTTTAACAATGCTTCAACTCTTGGGAGCCATTTAGGCTCTGGGGTTTGAAACTGGTACACAGTAATAATTCTATTAATGCTTTCCTTGAAATATAGCCGTATCGGTTTCCCGTCTGTCAGCGTTCCGCACTGCCATCCTAGGTCGCCTAATGCTGTGGAGGCTCAAGAGCATAATGAGGTCAAATGGAATACCATCCTCATGTTCAACTGGCAAAAATAGTATACCGAAAGAGTCCACAGGTAGGTCTTTCTTGAGAGTACGTTGTAAGATGTCCCAGAAGAAAAATGCTTCCCCACAATTTAGGAATACATGCTCGATCGTTTCTCGCTTACGACAAATGAAACAGTGAGTCCCCAAGGTACAAAACATTCCTTTTCTTCTAAATAAGTCTTCACATTGAATGTATTTGTATGCAATTTGAAGAGAAATGTTTTAACTCTTCTTGGTACACTCATGCTTTTCACTCGTTCAAGAACGTTTGCACATGGTCCAGCACAATATCGTGATTTATACAGAGGAACTTGTAAGACAATGTCACACAGAACCTTGTATAATTTTTTACTCGACACAGTCCAAAGATACTTCAATGAAAAACGAGCCTGAAAAAAAAATACATGACAGGTATCTCTTTTAGGTATCCACCCAGGCCTCCCGGCATACTTTCCGACGTGACTACAAAGTTTGGTAATGCTCTTCCTAGTCTAACTTGACAAACAGTTCGTAAAAAGGGGTCTGATACATCGCGAAAAAACATGAACCGATTAACTAGCTGTCTTATGTAGAGGTGCGACAGACTCAATACTACGTAGCGCAAACGTCGAAATAGGTTTATTCGCCGTGTGCGCTCCCACGTAGATTCCCAAAGGAAAACGGCAAGAACTCTATGCAACTTTTGCACATTCAGGCGTGAACAATGAATTACTTGAATTATACACCAAAGTTTGCCTATTAAAAATAAATTACACATCGTTGCTCTCGCAAACATTGACCAGTAAAAGCACTTAAGGTTATCAGTCTCTTCGCGCACTTCGACAACTTTCTGCCGCCACAAGTGCTCACTGTCCTTGTAATTTTCCAGCGGCACTCCTAAATATGGTGCTGGAGTCGTATCCCATCTGACGTTGCACAAAATGTTTGTGGTCGTTGGCCAATTTCCATGCCAAAATCCCAAGCACTTTCTCCAGTTGATTGCGCTGCCACTAACCCCACAGAAATTTTTCACAACTTTAACGGCATTAATGATGTTTTCATGATCAGCACAAAATATTGATATGTCGTCTGCATATGCAAGCAGACGTACTTCCGCTACATGGAGACGGAATCCTCGTATAGTGGAGCTATTGATTATGCTCAAACAAAAAGATTCAATGTACATGGAAAAAGGTGGTTGATCCCTCTTATATAGGAATCGGTATAGAACACGAAAGTGAAACGTGTCTTCACAGAAGTAGTGTAATGTTTATTGCACATTGATATATAATGTCTATTGGTGTTTTGTGGCTAAAGCGCCCTTAGGCGTTGATGCACCCACGCTGACGCCTGGTGGCACGTCTCCTCCATCACGACTACCAACGTCGATGACCATGAGCAACCGTCGTGCATATGGAAGCTGCACTACGCTGCACACGCTAGCACAACGCGAAAGACGAAGCACGTAACTGACACACTAATACAACGCGCAAGACAAAGCACGTAACTGAATCGTCACCGAGTCAAATCAGCGCGCACAGCGCGTCGTAATTGCAGCCTCCGCGATCAACTTCAGAAACATTTTCAGAGCTAATTGCGGAGGCCACGCTCCGCTGTGCTGAGTACGGTGAACGCCACCTAGGTGGCGTTGGTAGTGCTTCTTGATGCCAGCGTCCCTTCGAATGCTGGCATCGAGGCGTCGTAGTGCTGAGACCACCGAAGCGTTCACTGTCGGTGCGCGTTAGTGTCATAATGCAGTACTTCTCTTTTCTGCTCGTAGGCGGCGGCACCGCCCCGAGCAAGAGCGCGGGTACACGGAGGAGTGTTAGATATATAAGGCGCGTCTGTGTAGCTCTCTGCAAAGGCGTTTGTGGCGCAATGGGTTAAACGCTCGGCGATCTATCTATCGTCGCGGACCGAGAGGTCGTGGGTTCGATTTCCAAATTTTGCATGTTTGTGGAACTTTTTCTTCTGGTTTCTTTCTTTGTATTATGTTCTATGACGTATTTCCGTGACGGAAATACGTCGGAAATACGTCAGTGAAGTCTTGGTGGACCCGGGCATAAAACACTTTCGTGTTAAAAAGCAATGGCGACAGAGGGCATCCCTGAACTGAGCCACGCAAGCGCTTGCTTGTCTGGGCCGAAAGGCGCTAGCCATCGGCGATGGAACGCGTCGGCTTGCACGCGCGACGGTGTCCCAAGCGCGTTCCTGACGCATTCACCCAAATTACTAGGTAGTACTGTCGAAACGCTCGTCTAGCTTACGCTGCGACTGTGCTGCGTGTGCCGCGCAGGCCTGGCATGTTTTATTTAAATAATCCGATCGTATTTCCGAATACTTGAGGTTTAAGAAGGGGGCCAAGCAAGAGCGTATACCGACTTTCCATTAGTTTGGCCTCGGCATCCTCAATCTTGAAACCCGGCATTAAATATTCTTGGGAGCCCAAGCAAAGCAAATACTTTTACATATCCCATATTTCTTCTGAAAAGCACCATTTTCAAAGGCAGTAGTGCCAAACAAATATATACCGTAAAACGCATGATTAAGCATTGTTATTCAGCGCAAACTAAGGAACTGTTTTCAGATCGACAGAAAAACTTGACAACACTAGATTGTGTGCACTTCGAAGTGTTGATTGTTTGTCCAGTATTTTAGGTCTGATGATAAAACTGAAGCGTTGGGTAGATATAATGCTATATGGTATAAAAACAGAATATTGTCTAAGCCTTCTGTAGATGATTGTTATACAACCTCATTGTGGACAAAATATTTCTTGATACGTTCTGCGAGCGATTTGCTTGTGATGCACAGCATGGATGAGAAAGGCAGCTCCTGCTTGTGAAGTCAAACCTATTGATAATGTCGAAGAGTGCTCTCCTTTTACCACGTATCGATTTCTTAAATTTTAACCATCCACTTCTGGTTCTTTGGGGAAACTGCTTATGAGAAGTGTAGGGGCCTGCACGATATTTTGGATTATGTCAAATAACATTAACGCATATGATGCAAACTACCTGTCATCAAAATTCATAACGTGGCCGATGGAGAGATATGACATAAATCTAACGCGTGCGGGGAAAACTTATGCAACCTTAAAAAATGCAAACAATTATTCAGCATGGAGAAGCGGTTCTTGAGGACATCGATACGTCACCAAAGCAGCAAAGCTGCGATCATTGCTATTAAAGTAAAAAAAAAGAATTATTTGGCCACGGGCTTTCGAAATACCTCGCATAAAATGATAACTACATTTTAAGCACCTGCACTTTGAAGTTACTGCCTAAGATCTTCCCAAGCACTTCAATTCAGTGAGCTTAGACGGTAAACACGTTGCCAGACACCACTTGGTATACCATCAAAAATCGTAATTTCAGCAGCAGCAGAAAGCAGGTTCCTGAACAAATGTTTCGATCTACCTGAAAAGAACTGACGTGTTACACTCGTCATCCACTCGACTGCATTTACCCCAGTACCTTTATCTCTACTCATTTCTTCGTGCTGTCTTTTCCGCCAAATCGTTGTACCAAAAAAATTAAAAAAAAGGGAGTAACAGGGGGATTGGGCAGAAGGTTTACTGCAGCTTTGGATGAGCAATTTCGTGAGTTTCTGGTGAAGAACTACTGCATCTAACGAATCATTCAGCCACGAAGCAAAAACAACATTCCGGCTTCTACGGCCGTCTAATTACGCTCCACGCAATTAGTCGTACTTATTGCCCACCACAGACCTCCTGCTGTTCCTTTTCGTCGTCTACCTAAGCCTTTAGACGAGGGCGAAAAGAATCGGAGTGGAGAAAATTATGACAGAACCTGCATCCTGTGCATTTGTGCTTCACCGCCGCTATAATTTAGCAGTTGGAAGACTTCCTTCCACTTCGCGTTTTTCAATATTCGTCCAAAGTGCTCTGTACTCTCCCCCTCCCCCCCTCCCCCCCCCCCCCCCCCTGTTCCGTTCGTGTGGAAAATTTTGCATAAGGAATGGGCTGTTATAGAGGTCGAACAATGGCATTTTTTAAACTTTCGTTCTCTGTTCGTTTAAATAACAGACTTAGTCAGTGCACCTGTTCGCTTTCTTGAACATGTTGCGTCTGGCGCCAGGAATATTTCGAGTGGAATAAACGCTTTTGGGATAGAAATTACAAAGCTTTGCTTTCGAAAGTCATATTTGTCATTGACCAACCGCCTTCGCAAATAAAATAGGACATCTTCAATATTGGCAAAAAGTTTCTCTTACGCACTCTTACGCACAATCCTACCTGAAGTGCGTTTTGTGAATACGGGCCCTATGTAGCATGTGGCTTGCCGTGGCCTTCACAAACGCTTATTAATTTCGCAGCTGAATGGCCGACAACCACACTTATTTATTTATTTATTTATTTATTTATTTATTTATTTATTTATTTATTTATTTATTTATTTATTTATTTATTTATTTATTTATTTAAAGATACCTTACAGGCCCCTAGAGGCACTGTGTAAGGGGGGAGAGTAGAATAAAGAATTATTACTTATACAATAGTTAATACATATGTGAATACATATGCAATACTTATAGGGATAACTCTGGCTTTCAGGGGACGATTGCGCGTCTCATTTGTGAAAGCCGTCGCTTCAGTGTGCCTAGAAAATAACTCTTAGTCGCTTTAGCAAGACGGGACCATGACCCTTTGTCAAAACTGAGAATCCTCGGACACTGGTCGAGACCGCGTCTTCAGCAAAGAAGGCATTGAACGCGTTGTTGCACTTCTTTAAGATAAGTTGCCTGAGTGACAGACTTTGAGGTGTGTCACACGCTACATCGCAACCACTTAGAGTTTTTTTTTTCAGGTGGGTTTCTTTCTTCTTGTATCATTTTCTGCTCGTTTCCTTTTTATCCTATATATTTTTTAACCTGTTACGCTAGCACAGGATAGCCAGCCTCATATGCAGGATAGCCAACCTTATATGCACTGCTTAACCTCCCTGTTCTTTCCTCTATTCCTCTTCTCCTTGTATGTGCGCAACGTGAGGCAAACGAACCGATTGGGGCACATTTTGGAGGACAATGCAAAGGACCCTTAAAGAACGATGAGTGCACAATAAATAATCACAGGAGTATCTGTAGCGTCGTGTCCTCGGATGTTTAACTGTTGGAGACCAAACTGACTTTTCAGCCATAAATTGAATTGAATGTAAGTTTGGAACAGCCACAGAGCCTCGGTAACAATTAAAATTGTTGCTGATACCAATCGCGGTGGCTGAAACTCTCACTCTGAAGGCACGTGCAGAATACCTTTATAAGAGGGGCTTATATGCCTCCTGATTCTACAAAGCTAGAGTGCAGGCTGTGTTGTCATTTGAAATATCATTCATCAATACATTTATCTAGATAAAATTTTGATGCGAAAGCGTTGAATGGCTCATTAAGCAAAAAATAAATAAAAATACGGCGAAGTCTGTAGCAGCGATAGGGAACTTAAATTCCATTGGCAGCGACGCTACGTCACGAGCGCGTCTCGACGGAGCAGAGCGGGCGAAAGGAAACACCTGATGCTCCAGTAGCTCACAAGGTTCCAGGACCACGTTACAACATAATGAAGCCAACGGGCTATGAGGGAAGGAAAATTATAAGAGAAATTACCTTTTCTAATAAACGCTAATGTACAAATACGAAAGATAAGGAAATCAATCAGGACACTACCACAGATGTCTCAGCTAAAAGCCGTACTCAAATCTTCCGTTTTACGCGTGCGATGCTCTTCAATTGGGCTATTGGGATGGCTGTCCTGCCGTCCACTTCCTTGGGTATTTTTGAATGTCTACTAGATCTGCCACTGGGTTTGTGTGTCAGCGCCACACACGGCCATGATGGCTGGTGTGGAACATCCTGTCAACTGTAGGCGTCACGCATTACGTGAACTAAGGAGCAGGAAACTGGGCACTAAACCCTCGCACGCTACATTATTGCATCAATGCTGCCTAAGTAGACACCTAGCTCGCTGCGCGAATGGAAGAGTAGGGCGAATGGAGGGGCTGAAAGGTTTCGTAGGTACAACTGCATCAAGCAAACAGACAACGAAGCCAAATTAAAGCATGGGCTGTATATAAGTTAAGTGTTTATTTTTTACTCTAATATAAACAATCAAGAAAAGTGATATGAAAGGGGATTGAGAAGGCAACTTGGAGCAGGTTGGATCTGAACTAACAATGCAAGGTGCATTCACAGATGTTAGAATATCAGAGGTTTTTGTACTAGTTACAATGCAGCTGAGTCCATAGCCGCAAAAAAATTACCAATAAAACGTAGGCGTGCCAACGGAATACGTTGTGCTTCAGCCTCCATCTTAACAAGTGCATATAAAATATGTAAGAAAAATAAATGGATGCCTGAGAACAAAGCTTGCAGATTAATCACTCGTCTCGTGACCGTGCAATGGATGATTATGTTCTCGCTTTTTCTCTAGTTTCGGGCTTAGCGCATCTTCTTAAATTAGCATAGATATGTATAGAAAATTGTCAGGAGAAACCAAGAGTAAGAGTCAAATTTTCCAGAACAGTACTTATACTTTTGTGCAAGACAATACACTATCAATAAGCAACGTACAAGTTAGCCCACCATGTGACTACACTGCTTTGAAAACACCTGCTATAATCAAAGATTTTAAAGGCCCCTCCCGATTGCAGCGCTCTGTGTACATTCGTCTTTCTATATTTCAAAATCCACTAGTCTCCAAGAGCACGGCACAGAAGGCAAGAACTAAGTGGATGTCATTGAAAATTAGAAGCGGATTATGCACTTCCTCTGTGATCAATGATCACTTGTCAATACCACCGTCATCGCACACGCTCTAGAGGGAGCTTTCGTCTGAGGGCCTCGGAGACTTATGCACACGAACTAACGAAGCGAAATCAAGAAGTTGTCGACGACTCCGAGGCAACCTCTTAATCATGCGCTTGCTCAGCAACATTTCCGTTGACTACTACGTCCTAACATCTATATTCGTCAACTGTAAAAAGAGAAAATTTAGGCTTGCGTCGTGTGCACAAATTCCGAATTTCCGAAGTTTCCGAATTTGAAGTTTCGTTTTTGAGAAAACACAAAAGAGGTTACTTTACCTCTACGAGGCTTAGAGTGAAACATAAAGCAAAGCAGAGAACAGTGCGCGAGCAGGCGAGCTCCTGATTGGTTTAGGCAGTAATGACGGAAAAAAATCCTCATAGGACCAGAGGTCTGCCGAGCTTGACGTAGAAAAATGCGTCCCGCACCACTCGTAGTTTGCAGGAAGAAGGCGACAAGACAGAGCGCTCTGTCCTATCGCATTGATTCACAACTTGCGCTCCACAAGAGCGCAAGTGAGCTACAACAGATCCGCCACTGTTGAATATGCAGCTGCGACTGATTAGGAAGCTTGATACACATCGTCTAATGGGAATTATTTCATACGCATCGGCTTGTGCGGGCACGTAGGGTGTATATTCTCGAAAAATGAGGTCATTCCAGCTGTTTTGTGAGAACGTAATGCCGAAAGCCTCCGTTCTCTTTGCGGAGAAATGCATTGGCGTTCCAGTTACTTTCTTAACAAAATGTCGTATTACGTATTCAAGCACAAAAGTAACTGGAACACCAGTGCATTTCTACGCAAAGTTCGGGAATTAATATATCGAAACTGGTGTCGTCCCGAGAATTCGTTCCATGTGGATCCGCCTTGCGAACTCTACGGCTAGAATAAGTAAATTGCAATATGGGTCATAAGGTAATTAGTTAAACACTTAATTAGTGGTTTTTGGTAATTAGTCGATTATGCGTTTCAATTTTTTGTGCAAGTAATGTCCGCTTCTTCGAGTAGACGAACTAATGAACTAGAGTTGTGCTATCTGACACAGGCAACATTTAAAAATTTTTGAAAGTGTTCGCTGAAACACCCGGTTAAGTGGACTCCAATAGCGACTCATCACATCACATGGGCCAAGTTCTAACAATAGAAAAAGAAGTGATTAGGATGGATGACGTTGTAATCTCTCGAGCATGTGCGCGAGCACAGGGGGATGTGCTAGCTTTCTCAAGGGAGACTAGAGCACCCCAAAAATAAATAAATAAGCAAAAAAAAAAACGCAGAAGCACGATTGTCTGTAGCTACCGAAGAGCAGCTCTGGAGCGAATTTGCAGAAGCATGTAAACCATGTAGGCGATTACGACGTATTTCGATAGTAACATTACCGCCTTGCGCATGTTAATCCGTTTCCTTTTACCATTTTTTTACTTTCTTTGCTTCCAGGATGCATTTTCATTCAGAAAGTTATTCGCTAAACGACATTGCCCTTCCATTCACTTAGATTGATTACCTGAGTGTCGGGGTGTGAATTAAGCTATAAACTTTATCGATGTACCTTATAATCTGTGAAGCTTCACTTTAAGACCGAGAAAATATAGGACACTTAGGATGTTAAACTGAACTAAAGGGAAAAAGACATGTTTATTTGTTTACAAACAGGCATGTGTAGGTAGTTGTAGCGTAGCGACATCCAAAAGCTACCGCGGCATTGGATTTGTCGCTAAACTACGCCTGCGCATCTGAAATCTGGTACGTAAGAGAGCTACCGACTGCTGAGTCAGTGGTTCCGTGCATGGGTGTGGCGTGCAGCCTCGTCACAATAAAGCTAGGGCGTGACAAGGGCGCCTAGATGTTTTAACACGATAGCGTGAGAGCGCATGCTCGAAGAAAAACCTGGCTATGTCAATATTAGAAAGAAATCACCGCTTTTTTTTTCTCTTTTATTTCAGGAAAAACTTCATTATATCGGGTTTTTGTTAAGTTAGTCTCGGGTATTCGGGATGATGACAACACTGAAATCTATGGGTACCTGCCGGGGATTGGAAATTTCTTCGTTAGATCGGGAGCTTAATTGTAAAATTGGGTTTGGTTAGATCGAGATTTTACTCTACGCTCTTCTTCTCCCGAACCTGATTACCCAGTGTTAAATTTATAACGAACAATGCAATATATCCAAAGCCACAAACGCCAAACATCAGATAGGTTGAACTATGCTACAATGATCCTATGTGACTTCTCACAGCCTACGCGTATGCATATGAGATACCGATTCGTTTAGATGCCTGGTATGGACTAAGTTGCATAGTTACGGTGCTCATAACCATGCAAGATCGTAACATGCGCAAGATAGTAACAGCCTCATACGAGGCATATTCTTTATGGTATGAGCACCGTGGTGTATTTTGACGACGATTTGAAATTTTGCGTTTGTCCTGTGCTTACCTTGCTTTTAGCAGTTTTAATTAGATCCATGCTTATAATGTTCGACAACACATGTCCAATTGGCCCAGCTTTCGTGAATAATTTTTTTTAGTATTCAGCATGGACGTGCCGAAGGGCAATACCCTATGGGGTATTGCCCTTCGGTTCGTCAGAGTTAAACTAGAGCTAACTTTAATAAAAACGGTATGCGTGTTTCGCAAAATCGACTTGCACAGAGAGTTTACGCGCTTTGGCAGACAGAAATTTAACGAAAAGTCAGTGCATAATTATCAAAAACGTCTATACTGGTGTTTTAAATCATGATTGAGGTACATGATTATATTTGAAACATTAGTAGAATTGTAGTTTAAGGTACCTTCGCCTCGTTTCATACTTCTTGGACGCTTCTGTTCCGAGATATTTATTATCCGATTTCACAATCAGTCAAATAATTTCGCATTCAGGGGCGTGGATCTCGACACAACGTAAAGCTCCGCGATTGCGCTGCAGCGCCCAAGAGATTAAAAAAAAGTCAGTCTTTGCTTATTTGACAACGCAGTTAGCATTTTCGACCAGCTTCAAATGATGTACCACACCTCGTAAGCAACGTCAGTATGCAGCGTCAAAATCGGGGCTTCACGCTGCGTCAAGATGATACACGCCCTTGAATGAGAAATTGGCTGAATGAGCGTCAAATATGATGACGATTATGATGACTATGTCGGAGCCGAATCACTCCGCGAGAATCAAACAAAGTAATGTTGTCTGCATATATAAGTATACCTATGTCATAATCATGATTTAAAAAAACGTATTGAAAAAGTGTTAAATACGCGTTTGATGAATGTAACTATTCACGAAAATTGTGTCCGCCAAAACGCATAAACCGCCTTTGCAAGCAGATGTTGCGCAGTTAGCATTTTTAAAAATAAAATTACTGTTAGTTTGTGTTTAAAGGCCCTGCATAAGGCCTACGAATGCTCGTTAAGGTTTATTGTACTGAGCTTATGATGGCACTTGCGAGAAAAGAAAAGCAGTGCCACAGAAGAACTATACACACGCATTTCTCTCTTTTTGCTGCTTTGCTTTTTCTATTGGTTTTTTTTTTGCGATTGTTTACTCCTAGCTTCGCTACTTTTCTTTATGGCCTGTAATGTCACGTTTCTGTTTCCTAGGCTTCAGTCTAGTCGTATTCACATGTGGCGTGGCTATGTGGGACTTGTATGTCGTCGCTAAACAGAACGAACTGCTCGACCCAAAGTTTCAACGGCGCCACTGTCACGAAAATCCGTATATGAAGACAAAGGCGCAGTTAGGGAAGCCGCCGAGCAGCACTAAGTTGGTTGCCAGAGATCCGTAAGAAAACGTATTACGCTGACTTCCTCAATTTCGTTTCTCCAACAAACCATATTACCGTAAATTCACTCAGACGGTGCATTTATATCGCTTACGTTCTTCCTTTTTTGGCACTGTAGCTTTGTACTTTCCATTACAGACTGTGAGTTACAAAATAGACTTTCTTCAGTTCCAAATGTAGTGTTACACGATGCTGGTGAAAACATTTCTCTTGAGAAGGTGTCGCCTCGGGGCAAGCAACAAGTGTTTGTGCTTTGCGTTATAGGGTTGCTCTTATGCGCAAAGGTAAGTCACGAAAATATATATCCCGTTTTATTTTTTTATGCCATATGATGAATTGCGCACAAATAGCCAGGCACAGGGCATATGTTATGTCTGGCTTTGTCTATAGCATTGTCGCTTGTTAACCATTTGTCATTTGTTTACACTACTATGCAAAGCCAAACAACTTGCACTTGCGATATACTATTTTATTCTCAAAATATTTAAAGAATTCTAAGCAGACTATTTTACGAGCGCTTTTATATTATATTCAAATATGATTTTTTTTCTACAAGTTTCTAAATCTAGAAACGCCTGCAGCCGTTTCTAGATTTTGCATTGTCATTCCTTCGTCAGCATGCATGGAATCCGCTGGTTCGAGCGCCCGAACTTTACCTTTCGGTATGCGTTACCCTGTCAAAATGGGTCCAACTAGTTCAGCTTCACTTAAACTGATTCGAAGCGATTGGGAGCTTCAATTTTTTAAATTATTTTTTAGTGATTACCGGCGCTTGATTACGCTTAATTACTTCATCTACTCAAAACTGCCGATTTGAGCATTGTACAGCCAGAACACTCAAGATTGGTACGTTTTTTTCTTTCGTTGCTTTTTTCTTGATGCCATCGTTCTCCCATTTGTAATCACAAAATTGTGTGTTTTAGCCGCAGTCGTATGAAGCAGAGAAAGTCTTATATAATAGTCCGGTCTTATACGAATATCAAGGGTATTGGGCTGCTGCGTATAATTCTCTAAATACATACCTAAATTGTTTTTGGTGATTCTACAGAAAATTCCTAAAGACAGTTTACAAGCTGCAGACTCTTTATCGCCAATATTGATACTGCGTATTGCGCGAGAAATTCATATACAAGAAAGTGAGGCGTGGACTTACGAGCGTAAAGTCTCAACTTGTACTTTGATTTATGTATAATAAAAATCTCCTTCAGTCGTCATCCTGTAGTGAAAAAAATAGTACCAAGAAGTTATTGAAAAGAAATTTAAGAAAGGCTTCACGAAAGTGCGCCAGTTCCATAGTTCTAATTTTGAGATTGTGTAATCCGTGTCTTCCTTTCTTGTGCAGGTTTTTGGCGCGCAACCCAGCATATTAACCACTACAAACTCACCCAGCTTTGGCTTATATTTATCGATAGTGTTGAAAACGTAAACCCAAACCCAGCCACCGGCACGCAAGTTTTTCTTTCTTTTTTTTTTAAAGGTATCCTTTGCACCTTGGTTACCTTTCACACCAAGTTCAGTTTGCACCCGCTGCACCTACACATATTTTGCATAAATAAATGAAAAGCCTACTGGTGAATAGAGAAATGGATAAAAGATCCTCTGATTTCTATAGGCGTCGATGAATGATCCAGTGTGGTCAAAATTATTTGCAATGAACCATAACACGTTTCATAGACCATCACCAGCTTGAAACTAACAGACAGACAGACAGTCAAGAAACTTTATTTTGTCCTAAGGGACTACTTTGTCGTAGTCGCGGGCCGCACCTGCATCGGGAGCGGAAGACCGCGATATTCAGCCCTGCCGCAGGCCCTTTGGACTGCCGGAAGCTGGAGTTGAAGGTCGTCGCTCTTGACGGCTTCTTCCCAGTCTTCTTGCTGTTGAAAGGCGAGTGGTGCAATGAAGAACAGATGAAAACAAGCTATCTACAATAGCTTTTTGGCAGCAAATAGTCTAAATATACGCATTTTTAAATTCCCTGTATACTAACAGCAGCTTTCCGGAAGTGAAAGGCCTTTTATGAAAGTGCTGCTTCGCCTTATACTCACCCAAATTTAAGGATTGAAGTGTAAAACCCGCGATAAAGGTAATAGAAATGGAATAAAATATAAGTAGGATTAAGGAAAGAATCTGGAATCAATGTGTTCACAATGGCTAAAGAAGTATGGAACTTGGATGACCGCACTACTGGGTAAGGAACCAAGACGTCCACGAGCAGCTATGGCGGGAAACTGAAAAACATGGTCCCATCGCTATCGGCTATCCTGTGGTCTCAGCAGTTTGTACAGTTGTATACTTTTCACAATGTTTCATTGCAGAGGACTGTTACATGCTAATGACAAGCTAATTATGGAAGGTAAGCTCACGCGAACGGCACAATTTTCACAATATCTGTCATCGCTATGATAAAATACGAAATGAAGTGTCTAAACGTACGTTGGACGTACGCGCGCACTATCTAGTTTGTCATCTTAAAGATACGCTGGATACATAAGAAGAAAGCTCCTCCACAACCACATTCCTCGATGGTTCGCCCCACCTTCAAACTACAGTGGTGATAGTACGTGTTAAGGATCTTATCATACCCGCATGTCTCCCTGTTAGCATACGTGCTAGGTGGAATCCTGTTTAAACAAACGGTAAAATCCGTACCAGCGCGGTGGAAGGCTCGCCATTCTAACGAAGGAGGTGTTTAAACATGGCTCCAAGTGTTAAATACGTTATAGCACGAAAAGGTCGGAGCAGAATGCACGAAAAGTGCGCGATAAAATCTGCCTTCCAAACGGCGAAATCAACAAAAGTTAAGCGGCGAAGGTCCGAACAACAATTTTGAAACACTTATACCAAGTGGAAGGACATTCAGGCAAAGTTTGCACGGTGGCGAAGCGGTACCATCTCCGACTTGCCACTTTGCGGTTTCATGTTCCATTCTAGTTTTCTTGGTGATATTTATCTTTTTTTGCTGAGGCAGCCTCTTTCAGCGTGCGAAAACATTTTTACCACTTAGATTGGACAATGGTCGATGGCAGCAACCTGCATGTCCCCACTGCCACTCGACATTCTGATCTATTGCACCGAGGGTCACGCGTATACTGAAGCATGTTGTCCTCTTTATACGTTGCGTTTATTCCGCTGTTACTACATAAACGCAATTAAACGCGTGACCCGACTGTTTGTTGTGGGCGGCTGTCCGGCTGCAGTGAGGACGCGCTGCTCCCTGTCATCCTCTGTTGTCAGATGTACGGAGGTGGCTAAAAATGCTCTTGTCACGCCTCGCAAACTTCCGCAGGCAACAAATAAGAAATAAATTGAACAAAAGAAACGGAAAGAACAAATAGTGCTGAAGTGGTATCCAACCCATGTACCCAGCGCAGAAATCGGTGCTCTAACCGCAACGCTGATAAAACGGCCCACCTGTGATTCTATGTGTATTCGTAATATTAAGCACTGTCTGCCAACTGTTCAGGTTTCCTCCACATAATTTTTTTCGATCTTGGAGCTTGTAAAACCAACTCTTGCACGCTCCTCATGTCCCACACCAGACCCTCATGTACTACGCAATGAACACAAAGAGCCATTGCCTATTCCGGCAGAAAAAAAGCGAGCGCCCAGCCGCGCCGGTCACTGCTGCCGTTGAAGTGAGCTGCAGCACGTATAATTTCCATCTCGTCTGTGCAAAATTCAATCTAAAGAGCATTTACTAGTTTGAATGGACGAAACAGCATCAAGCTGTAAGTGTCGATACTGTACGGACACAAATTATAATGCTTTTAAACGTATGGAGAACTAGGAAGTCTCAAACGACGTCATAACTTTCACTACCAATTTTTAAGTTTTTATTAGTGGTCTGCATGGCAATATGTTTAAAGAAGTTTCCTGAAAAAGTGTCAATTTGAGCAGCAATGCAGTCTGCATGGCGACGGTCACTCGCACCTGTTTGGGAACAAAAACAGAAAGTGTCGGGAAGTCGAGTTAACTCTTCGGATAACCGTTGCGCTTCTCTTCTTCGGTTAACTAACGCCTATGGTAATTTGTGGATCGCCGTTCAGACTTCGACGTCTTCGTAATTGCGAAATGCTGCAACGTGGATGTATTTGACCC
This sequence comes from Dermacentor silvarum, assembly GCF_013339745.2. Lineage (NCBI taxonomy): Eukaryota > Metazoa > Arthropoda > Arachnida > Ixodida > Ixodidae > Dermacentor > Dermacentor silvarum. The sequence goes on from NC_051157.2 coordinate 101,165,499, forward strand.
AATCAATGAAGTGTACCGGTAGCGGGGCGACATTGCATCATGGAGTTATTTGCGAGAACCACATGTTTTCATGGTATCGCGTCGAAGGGCAATGAATGGAACGCATTTTGTTTCCGCCAAAGCGCGCATCAAGCCTATCAAAGCAGTTGCATCCTTTGTTGCAGCAGTGGTGAACACATTGATCTGTGCTGCCTGCGCCGACTGAGACACACTGCACCGCAATCACACAGAATGAAGGCTGCCGTCCAATAACCGTGTATTTAAGCTGTTCAGCTTGCTTTTCCCGACCTTCCTTAACGTGAAACAATCAAAAAACAACGAAATCTGTCGGATATACTCCTGGAAACATCGCCAGATCCTTCTAACGTACCTGTAACAAAATTGAAGGACGCAGTCGGACTATACCTTTAGCCACAGCCTACTCGAAAACAAGTATCGGCACCCTGTAATAACAGGCTAACATGAATAAGTTAAACTTGCGACAATGCAGCAACCACAGGTATACGGATCCCATTCACGATGTCTGCCATGTATGGCCGTGTAACGATGACTAATATAAGGACGATTTCGTTTGATCCCGTACTTTCTGAGGTCCACGCTTGGCCGTACAAAACGCTTAAGGCTGCAGCGCCGGTCGTTTCAGTGACACCACAATATTGCACAGACACCTTGACGCGCCCAAGTATTGGTGCGACCAGGCGGCAGAATGGCACGTTACGCAAATGATGTACGTTATTTGAGCACCAGAAGAAGTTCATGTTCGCGCATACTTTCTTTGTGTGGAAAAAGATGGACTCAATTTCTCAGGGCCTTCCAATGCCTCACTCCCTACTCCATGCAGAGCAGAATGTAGGTGACTACACACACGCCGGCAGAAATGTCAGCTTTTATTCGAAAGAACTCTCCCTCTCGCTCTTTCCATCTGTGAGAGAGTAAGTTTTATATTGCATAATTATGCTCCCATTTGCTTTACAGATGTGAACATGCTTCCAGACTTTCTCGCGTTATTGTTAATCTGTGTGGACGCAGAACGAGCTGCAATTTTTGCTCCAAACAACAATGCTTAAATTTTGCTGCCCTGGTAATTCAGCTTCACGGCAGTGACAACCAATTTATTCGCATCAATTAACTCCAAACAAAGTATAATTATCATTGTTATCTCATTATATTAGTAAAGCTCCCACTTCAGTCGTTGCTGATAATAAATTTCTGTTGCACACTGGAGCGCACAGAATATGAGCGCATCTGGAGTACAGCGATCGCATCAGTACGCCTCGTATATCGCAGACCAAGAGAACAAAAACACAAGAAAATTCAAGCCCGCAGGTATGTAGAGACGAGGACGCAAGGTAATCTTGGATTTCTAAAATGATATTTCACCTGCTGACATCTCGCGACACAGCGGCGAAGGCAAACTTAAATCGAAATACATATCATGGAATTAAGTTTCTCACCCCTAGTCTTAGGCCTCTGTACTTGGGCGGGCGCGCCACACTGCCGGTTGTTCTTCCATACAGCAAACTGCACCTTTTATTTCGGTTGGCTACCTTAGTGTCCGAATGTATGCCTTAGTCTTTTGTTTCTCCTCGACTTCCATTCTTATTGAGTTTGGGGGTCACTTTGGTGTACTCGTACAATTAAATGCAGCTGTAGCTCGGTGCCTCGTTCATACTACTCGCGAAAAGTATATTTGATGCCCATAGCGCAATTATGGGCAATATTTACGGCGCGGGTTATTCGGTCGTTTCGAGCGTGTGAGGTCGCGGCCGGCGTAGTTGGATACGTCATGCCGGCGAGGCCAGGATTGCCGAAAAATTGCTACCTGTACAATTCGGCAGGTTGAAAGTCTGCCGCAGCAGCACAGCGTCCATTTAATATACCGCTGCCGTTGTGCATGCGCATCAGTGCCCGGCGAGCGAGCGCTTTTTTAACGCGATAGCATTAAGGGCCCCGTGTGCCAAGAATGCTGTCGCTTGCCGACGCCGAACGCGTTGGCGACATTTCGCGTGACTAGCGCTGGACGCATCGGCGCCTACGAGCGACAGCGCTCCTGGTATGCGGCAAACGCAGGCAGGCTAACCAAATTTCGTACAGTAGCAAGAACGCTGTCGCTTGCCTACGCCAAATGCGTTGGCGACATTTCGTGTGACTAGCGCTGGACCCATCGGCGCCTACGAACGACCGCTTTCCTGGCATGCAAAGAACGCAGGTAGGCTAACCATGGTTGGCACAGTGCCAAGAACCAACACCACCTAGGTGGTGTTGCAAGAACGCTGCTACTTGCCGACGCCGAATGTGTTGGAGGCGAGCCACTCGATATTAATCGGCCAGCTGCGCTGTGTCTTGAGCTTTGCGCGGCGTAGTGCAACCTTTCGCCTTCTTTTTCTCCTGGCTCAGCTTGGCTCAGCGCGCCGCGGAGAGAAGAGAGAGAGAGAGAGATTGTGGTTGTGAAGAGGAAGTTCCTCTTCACAACCACAATCTTTCTCTCTTCTCCCTGCGGCGCGCTGAGCCAAGCTGAGCCAGGAGAGAGAGACGGAGATTATAGTTGGAAAGGGTGAAAGTTTGGGTTACGAGCAGCGCGATAACTGTCTCTCAATCGAGGACACCTCAACCCATAGCCTCCTACTATGCTCAGCCACGCTGCAAAGATACCAGAAGAGAAAGAGGTCGCAGGCGCAACAGCGGAAGGAGCAGCAGCATCATCTAATGCGCCGCATGCACGTGGGATCTACGTTGCACGCTGGGGAGAAAAAAAATCACAAAGAAACGCGCAGCCCGGCAGCGCACGCCACAAGGCGGGGGTCGGGAAGGCGGGAGCTGGTGAGGAGGAGATCGCGTGCGCATGCACATTGTCTCCTCCTCCTCCGGGTTGCCATGGCTACGGCGCGGCAGTTTCTTGGCATGCACCAAAAATTGCGGCTTCGCTGTTAACCGCTTCGCTGTTAAAAACTTTGCACACCATGTGCAGGTTTGGCTTGTGGTGCATGGCCTGATCGTACCTGATCGTACCTGATTAAATTAAATTATGGCGTTTTACGTGCCATAACTACGATCTGATTACGAGGCACGCCGTAGATTATGAGGCCCGCCGTCTACACACCACATGGCTGCTGTGCAAACTAATGGATGAGAAAATTTTGGTTCTTTGTAAATATTTTAACTCACCTTTTGCGTGAATCTGAACTAATTTTGCATGTCCCTCTATAGTTGAAGTACCCTGCATTTTAAGTATCCAAAAAATTGTTTACATCACTTCCCATTTCCGGCAGACGCTGATATGAGATATAATTCCTTCGATACTGACATACTTTCAAATGAGCTTCACTAAGTCTCACTAATCAGTCGGGTAGCGTGTCCAGGTAGCAAAGGAGGCGTACTGCTATGCCACCCCACAGTGATTTTTTATGCTGGCGTGTGCATGTTGAGCTTAAACAGAACGATTTACTGATGCTACTCAAGAGCACCTGAAACTCCAATCTTGCGATTTTCGCTGATGCACAATGCGCGGTGTCCTCACGTTGTGCGCCGTATGTATGCGATATAACAGCCTTTATTGCGATAGCAATTATATGGACCGTCCAAGCGGATTTCTGCCGACGGCGTCGCCGTCACCGTGAAGTTCCGTATAAAGTCCAAGGGCGATAAAATCGGCGCCGCACGCCGTATGCTGTATGTGCGAGTGAAAGCGCGCGAGGGACACGCGCTTTCACGGAGAAAAAAAGCACGGCGGAAAGCATCCGCGATGTTTTCCGTCTTGCGAAAGGCCATGGGAGGATGGGAGGGATGGAGTGGTTGCGATGTTTAGCTGTGGCACCAAATGCATATTTTTCGACAGGCGCTAGGCGAACTGGCCACCCAACTTCCCACGCGAAAGGAGCAAAGCGCGAAGGCAGCGCGGGAGGGAGGGGTGCGGCTTCTACTCTGCCAGCAACTGCGTACTTGTACATTGCGTGGCTGCGAGCTGTCGCGCGCACCGTACCTTGAAAGCGATATCCACATGGCTGTTACCTTTGGATGCGCTGTGCTTTCGCCACTCAGTCTTCGTTGAACTGATAGAGCACACGAACCTTCGCTTGCTGCAACAGGCGCGCTTGCTCACGCCAGCGTTTTGACGGTGTTTGTATGCCGTCATCAAGTGAGATGTATTCATGTTTGCTTGTGTGTGCTGACACCATGTTTATAAATTCACTTAGTAAGCGAATGTGCCTACGTTTATGCAGCCGGTAAAACTACTATCCTTACTCCGTATAGATCTCTACTAATTTGCTATCGCAATTGATGCTTCGCCTTTCAGTGAAACTGCGACTTTTTCAAAGAAAGATTGAGTGCCGTGCCGTGAAAACATTTGCATGAAAAACTGCATTGTCACGCACGCTATCACCTGAAACTACATGTTGAAACATGCATACGGTAGGCGTACTTCTATTCAGCCAACTTCAGAATGCAGCTACAAAGACCATGAATTCAACTTACGATGTCTTGCTCAACAACATAACTCCATAGCGACTGCGCAACCACCACGGGTTGCGGAGCTGGCATTTGAAACATTCGTCACTATACGTGACAGCAGCTACTATTTGACTGAAAAATGTATGTGCAATAAAGAAAAAAACGCGTATTCTCTTTTCAAATTGCTTTTAAGCCACGTGGCTTTTACAATGAATGACGACGTGGAATAAGTTGAATGCGTATTAGCCATCGACAGAATGTTTTTTTTTTTTTTTTTTTTGCTGGGGGGAACAAAGCTTCGTGTCTGCTCATTCAGACAAACCAAGTAAATCTACAAGTACATAAGGCACTGAAGATAGTGCGAAAGCCGAGGCGGAACTTGAGAGAATCGAAGCAAAAGCACACACTTTGCTCAATATACAAGTTGACTTTGTAATATGCTATAGAGAGACAATACAAAAGGAGAATCCTTCAATTGTTTTCGGATCTAAAGAAGCTTCAAACTGGAGAAGGCTAGCAGAAAATGCTCGCGTTGGCTCAAAGTACTTTGTTCTATGCGACTTTTGCAATCGAATTTCCTTTGGAGTGCCCTCCTGTCGAGAGTCACTTATGGACGTCAGCACTGAAATGCAGGAATGGTGCAACAGACAACTATAGAGTTTTGCGCTATTCTGGTCTTGCGCTTTTGAGATACGTTATCTCTAAATACAGTTTTACAATGGGTAGATGGGGCAAAAAAGGAGCCGTGTAACTTCGCCGGGCTGCCTTTTGTAAAAACAACGTCTAATTTTGTTTCTTCTTTTTGGCGTGAGTGCATTTGTATGAGAGAACCTAAACTTATCTCTCTGCACTCAGGTGAAGTATCATAAATTTGAATTTTATGTATTTATGTATCAGTATATATATATATATATATATATATATACTTTATTATTGGTAAAGAACTGCATGGAGACAGTCTAAGCTGTTTCTCCATTTTATTGCACAACTTCTAGCCTCTGCGGTGGCAGTTCGGTCGTTGACCTTTCGTACTCTCAATCCTCCGGTGCTCCTGACGCAAGCCTTCTTGGAGTCGTATGAGGCAACGTTGTCAGGTGCGCTTGCCTCAGATATTCACCCGGGTGCCAGGCAGTAGACTGCATTCAGTTCTCAGCACCAAGATTTTGTATTTGCTGCCGTTATATGACCTGCTGAATGGACATTTTTTTTCAAAGCTGACGTTTGGGCGAGTTGCACAGGTGCATGGCTAAAACAGTGCAGCTGCACACAAACACCTAAAAAAAAGATGCACGCTGGAGCTTATCTGGTCCTCACTTTCCTTGTCAATCTGAGGTTGTACTTTTCGGCCTTGCACGAGCAATTAGAGGCCGTAGTCCTTTCCTGAAGAGGACCTGCAATAAATTTTTTATTGTGATAGCAATTATATGGACACTTCAACGGTATTTCTGCCGTCGGCATCGCCGTCGTCGTCGCCATCGCCGTGAGGTTCCGTATAGATTCCAGGGCGATAAAATCGTCGCCGCGCGCCGTATGCGCGAGTAAAAGCGCGCGGAGACGCGCGCTATCACGGAGAGCCAACGCACGGCGGAAAGCAAACGCGATTGTCGCGCGAAAAGCCGGGGGGGGGGGGGGGTTTATGGGGGGGGGGGGGAGGGAGGCGGGGAGACGCTGTGCTACGGCACCAAATGCTTATCTTGCAACCCAGCGCAAGGGGAACTGGCAACGCAATCTCCCACGCGTAAGCAAAAAAAAAAAAAAAAGCAGGGAGGCAGCGCGGGAGGAAGGGGGGGGGGGGGGGAGCAGCTTCTACTCTGCCAACAAATACGCTTGCACTGGCTGTGGTGGCCGTCGCCCGCACCATCTCTTATCTCCACACGGCTCTGACCTTTGTAAATGCTGCCCAGTTTCCGTTGAAGCGATAGACCGCACGCTTCTTCGCCCGCTGGCTGCAGCGGCTGCGCTTGCTGCCAGCGTTTTGACAGTCGTTGTCTGCGGTCATTCAGTGTGATCTATTCATGTTTGCTTGTGCGTGATGACACCATGCTTGTCATTTCAGTTAGAAGCGAATGTGTCCAACTTTATGCGGCCGATAAAACTACTCTACTATCCCTACTCCGAATAGCTCTCTACAAATTTGCTATGGCAATTGATGCTTCGCCTTTCGGGCGAAACTGCGACATTTTTTCTTGTGACCTACACTTCTTTTGCTGCTTAGCAATATTAGGTATTTCATGAATTCCAGCCAGCTAATAGCTACTTAGCCGGTCCTCACTCGGCAGCCGAGAGCTTTTTTTTGTGTGTGTCTGCACAAACTCACGAGTGCAACGAGTGTGTTCTGAGTATAAGCAGTTGTGATGCCGCACATGAGGCTTCCAAAGATCATTTCCAACCTCCCAGAACGAATGTACTCCACAAATATTTCATTGTCATGAACTAGAAGGACAGCTAAGGCAGCTGGACTACTGTATTGAGGGCACCAC